>NC_082722.1:25571557-25871557 GCF_030144855.1 Hypanus sabinus
GGGGGCGTGTCCAGACAGGTATATGTAGTTCACCACAAGAGTGAAGGGGGAAAAGTTTAGAGGGAACATGGGGGGGGGGGGGGGCTTCTTCACACAGAGTGGTGGGAGTGTGGAATGAACTGCCAGATGAAGTGGTAAATGCGGGCTCACTTTTAACATTCAAGAAGAGCTTGGACAGATACATGGATGAGAGGTGTATGGAGGGATATGGTGCAGGTCAGTGGGACTAGGCAGAAAAATGGTTCAGCACAGCCAAGAAGGACTGAAGGGCCTGTTTCTGTGCTGTAATGTTCTATGGTTCCGATATAATTTATTTGGATTTTGAGGATATGTAACTTGCTCTGAGTCATCAAGTAGTTAAATCAACTGCAGCTGCTCATATTAATGGAAACCGCCAGCCACTAGATGCTGTTCCTTATAAAATTATGGAAATTGAGTAGCTGGGATCTTATGATTCAAGGTCAAGATTAAGTTTTCATTTCTCCAAATTAAAAACTAAGATTTATGATGGCATTGGTTTCTTGTACTGTATTGTACTTAGTCTGGTATATGAATACAAATAAAATGATAGTTTAAAAGCACATGTTTTTATTAAGCTCAGATTTATATTTGATGTACAACTGTTATTTAATACAAAACCATGTATAACAGCTCTGATAATGAAGTTGTTATTTCGCTAGAGGTTAGTCAAATCTTTATGTTACTGAACAATTGTAGGAATGACACAAGTCTCACTGATTTTAAATTAATGTTTGTAGTTCCCTCTGTGTTTCCAACATGTCCAGTTCATTTACTATATTATGTCCAGGACATAAATGCAGCAATTCCTACTTTGTCTTCATCTTTCATTGTGACTTTCATCCTAATATTTAGTGTGGGTGGGTAGTGTGATGTGGGTACTGACGTCAGTCTCCGGAAGCTTAACTGGAACAGTCAAATAAATACTTTGATGTCAACACCATATTAGAGGACAGACAGTCTGCAGTGAATGGCTTGCCTCTGCCTCCCCAAACTATTTCCATCATCTCCAAGGTACATGTCAGGAATGTAATGATGAAGCCCTTCTGGAGAAGATAAATGCAGGTCCAATTATTATCAAGACTCAGTGATATCTGTGGGAAAAGCAGCATGCTGGATCTTTACCACAGTTGCTCCATCCACTTTTAGCACAGTGTACACTATAAGCAAGAGGCAGGGAGAAATTCACCGCGTCATCTTCTTACGAACATATCCAGCCAATGTGCTGGAAGTTGTGTGATGTAACCCTGATTTAAGTATGTATGCCATTCCTAAAGTTGTTGTTCAGAAGCTGACCCGACATTGCAACGCCTGCAAAGAGGATGCAGGAAGCATGATGAAGTAATGTGCATGTGCCTGGATGAGTACAACTCCAGTATCGTGCAAGAATCTTGGCACCATCCAGGACAAACTGATGCTATCCCATCCAACTACCTTCCACCACAGGTCACTGTGTCTACCATCCATAAAATGCACAGTTGCTGCCTTTTTCGGGTATCTTAAACCTGTGACATCTCTATCATAACAGATTGTAAGAACAGCAGATTGATAGGAGCACTGTTCCCTGTGAATTCGTGTCTAGCACTAAACTATCCTGATTTGGAAATAAATCAATACACTTTCATCTAATCTGTAGCTAATTAGACTGTAAAATAACTGCAATTGTTTGAAAAGCTGGCTTGCTAGTGATGCCCACATCCATTAAAATGAGTGTAGGAGCAAGCGTCTGTCTCAAGACAAGGAGCAGAAGTTTCGGACTGATAGCTGAAAATATTTCCTTAATTTTAACAAACGGGTTGCTGGGACTTTCCCTAGTATACAGCACCTTAAAACTAACTATTCTCAGACTTACCTGTGTTGTGCATGCTTTACATTTCTCCCTGTGAATCATGCTATGAAATACTAAAGATAGTGCTTTTTACATTTTGACCTTTTAAAATGTGAACCATTTGGAAAGGTATTTCATCTACATGGTGTTTTTCTAATCAGCGATTTCACGTGGATTAAGTTTTCAGACATTTGTTGCAGCCACAGACATGGGTTGGATTGGCGATGTTAATGATCTGACCTTTCTCAGAGCGGAGACACTAATTAACTGGCAGTCTCA
The DNA here is from genome assembly GCF_030144855.1 of Hypanus sabinus. Classification (NCBI taxonomy): domain Eukaryota; kingdom Metazoa; phylum Chordata; class Chondrichthyes; order Myliobatiformes; family Dasyatidae; genus Hypanus; species Hypanus sabinus. The sequence goes on from NC_082722.1 coordinate 25,573,683, forward strand.
CTGAGGCTTTCTATAGCAGCCATTACCACAGGGATTATGTGTTCATTGGGTCCTTGTGCGGATTTGCTGAAACCCATGTTTCAGGAAAAGCTGATGCATCCAGTTTAATTAGCAGACCTGCTGGTGAATGACTGAATCAGAGAGAGGTTAAGGGAATATGTTACCTTCATCTTCAAGCAGAACTGAGACAAAAGAAAAACTTGAAATGTGATTGGTTGGTCAGGATGGTTCCTGAATGAATGGTTTAGGCAATTAATTTAGTAACAGTGCTGGCCAGAGCGTGTAAGTGAGATTTCATGAGTGTCACCACTGGATGGTAAAAGCAAGCTTTGGTCATCTTGCTAACTCGGGTCAAGGCAGTGTGAAATTGGTTTCTAGTTCATGAGCACTTTACATTGAACGAAGAGCAGAAAAACATACCATTCATCTGAATCTGTATCTGCCAGTGTTGACACTTCCTATGTGATACCCATTGGGCGGGGGCTGGTGAGAAGAAGCATAAAAATGATTTCAGAACACAACTTAATGCCATTGTTACTCACAGTAATATTACCACTTGACCTGTTATGGGGCTACTAAGGCAGTCGTGAGTACATAAACCAATGTTGACAGACTAGCAGCATTAAGCCCAGGACCCCAGCTGAGCAATTTCCTCCTTGATTCTTCTACTTGGCTTGGCGGTGGACTGGATTTCAAGAATGCTGGTTCTATTTTAAAATCAGATGGTTGTCACTACTATTATATAAAAAAAATTAGACTGTTGCTACGGTCACAGCAGCTAGTGAATTATTCAGTGTAATTCTGAGAGTGTACACAATATTCTCCTGATGATTATCAGGCGCAGCCTTTGGAGAGGAGACTGTAGATCTTTGTTATTGCATAGGCTTGATTATTCTGGCTTGATTATTATGGCTATTTTAAATTAAGAACTCAGTAAACACATTTGAGCAAATGATTTGCTTAAGCAAGAGTCAACTCGATAAAGGATGAGTAAAGAGAGAAAAATGAATTTTCCCCAGTAGCTGATTTATTTTCACACCCCCTCACTGCCCATTCTGCTTTCTCTGATCCCATACTCCATGCCCCTGTGTAATGCATTTGATTCTGAATTCCTGGCTTGCTTTTTTTATCCATCCCTATAGTTTGACAGGTAGTGTTTATATTGAAATCACCACCTGCTTCAAATCTGTCCATTTCTTGTTAGAGGGAAGTCAATAAATCATTGTTCACTTTATAAGCCTTCAGCCAATCTCACCACTCCAATAGAGAAGACATTACAATGATCTGACCTAGTTATTCCCTTTACATAAATGGAGGTCACGAACACTGTTCATTCTTTGTAATGCATATAAAATGCTGCAGGATCCCAGCCGGTCAGGCAGCATCTATGGAAAGGAATAAACTTGATATTTCAGACTGAGACTCTTCATGAGACCTGATGGAGGGTCTCGGCCGAAACATTCATTGTTAATTCCTCTCCATAGATGCTGCCTGACCTTACTGCAGCATTTTGTACTCGTTACTCTGGATTTCCAGCATCTACAGTATTCCTTGTTTCTGTTTGTTCTTGATCTGCTTGGCTAGATTACACTGTTTATAAATACAATCTATTCCCTTCAAAACTTATCAAATAACATCTTGTACAACTGTAACAAAGTGTCTGTCCCTTCTGTATTTGCAGAACACAGTTGACTGCACCAACCTCTCTTACACTTCTTCACAGCCATCCAAAAGCTCCCTTCTCAAGTAGCAGTCAAAGGCAGAAAACTGTCTGTTCTTTCACGTCTGTACCTCCACCTGTGCCAGACTTTAGATCTATTTTGCTCTCCCTGGTTTTTGAATTGTCACACTGCTTGCCCTGCACTAAGGACCAAACGAATAGTTTTTCTTCAGTTACATACAGTTAAGCTCAATACAACTGTCTTTGTCCCTGCCCCAAACTCTGCTGCATATCCAACAACTCCATTACACTCTGGTACATTTGGCAATCCAGGCTTGACAGTTTTGCTCATAATGAAGTGGGGTTCAGACTGTTCATCCACAATACCATTTTGACTACCTCTTTGCACTTCCATGTCATTTGCTGACTCCCCACATTTCTTATTTCATCTGTCACTGTAATCTTCATTCTGTGCCATCTTTCTAAACTCACCATGAAAGTGCACTGAGATTATCCGAGATTACATTGCCCATATCATTATTTGCAGTGTCCCATAATAATTCTGCTTGCTGAACTGAGGCCACTATTTAAGCAATACCTTGATTTTTAGTTCTCATCGTCATCAAACTCTCCAAGATGCGCTTTGTCTTCTTGTTTAATCTCCTCCAGGCCTATAATCTTTTGAGATCTTTAGCACCTTCAGTTGCGGGTGCCTGCAGCTGCCCAGGGTCTGGGCTCTGCAATTCCCTCCGTTACGAAGCACAGAAACAGGCCCATCATGTCCATGCCAATCTTTTAACCCTTTTTAACCTTTTTACCTGTTCAGGAGGATTTAAACTAATGTGGCAGGGGGATGGGAACAAGTGCAGAGAGAAAGAGGGGTGTAAAATGAGGGTAGAAGCAAAAAGCAGTAAGGTGAAAAGTAAAAGTGGCAGGCAGGCAAATCCAGGGCAAAAATCAAAAAGGGCCACTTTTCAACATAATTGTATAAGGGCTAAGAGTGTTGTAAAAACAAGCCTGAAGGCTTTGTGTGTCAATGCGAGGAGCATTCATAACAAGGTGGATGAATTGAATGTGCAGATAGTTATTAATGAATATGATATAGTTGGGATCACAGAGACATGGCTCCAGGGTGACCAAGGATGGGAGCTCAACATCCAGGGATATTCAATATTCAGGAGGAATAGACAGGAGAGAAAAGGAGGTGGAGTAGCATTGCTGGTGAGAGAGGAGATTAACGCAATAGAAAGGAAGGACATTAGCCTGGAGGATGTGGAATCGATATATGTAGAGCTGCATAACACTAAGGGGCAGAAAATGCTGGTGGGAGTTGTGTACAGGCCACCTATCAGTAGTAGTGAGGTTAGGGATGGCATTAAACAGGAAATTAGAAATGCGTGCAATAAAGGAACAGCAGAATGGGTGACTTTAATCTACATATAGATTGGGTGAACCAAATTGGTAAGGGTGCTGAGGAAGAGGATTTCTTGGAATGTATCCGGGATGGTTTTCTGAACCAACATGTCGAGGAACCAACTAGAGAGCAGGCCATTCTAGACTGGGTATTGAGCAATGAGGAAGGGTCAGTTAGCAATCTTGTCGTGCGAGGCCCCTTGCGTAAGAGTGACCATAATATGGTGGAATTCTTCATTAAGGTGGAGAGTGACATAGTTAATTCAGAAACAAAGGTTCTGAACTTAAAGAAGGGTAACTTTGAAGGTATGAGACGTGAATTAGCTAAGGTAGACTGGCAAATGATACTTAAAGGGTTGATGATGGAAATGCAATGGCAATCATTTAAAGATCGCATGGATGAACGACAGTTGTTCATCTGAGTTTGGCAAAAGAATAAACCAGGGAAGATAGTGCACCCGTGGCTGACAAGGGAAATTAGGGATAGTATCAAGTCCAAAGAAGAAACATACAAATTAGCCAGAAAAAGCGGCACACCTGAGGACTGGTGAAATTCAGAGTCCAGCAGAGGAGGACAAAGGGCTTAATTAGGAAAGGGAAAAACGATTATGAGAGAAAGCTGGCAGGGAACATAAAAACTGACTGTAAAAGCTTTTATAGATATGTGAAAAGAAGAAGATTGGTTAAGACAAATGTAGGTCCCTTAGAAACAGAAACAGGTGAATTGATCATGGGGAACAAGGACATGGCAGACCGATTGAATAACTACTTTGGTTCTGTCTTCACTAAGGAGGACATACATAATCTTCCGGAAATAGTAGGGGACTGAGGGTCTAGTGAGATGGAGGAACTGAGGGAAATACATGTTAGTGGGGAAGTGGTGTAGGTAAATTGAAGGGATTAAAGGCAGATAAATCCACAGGGCTAGATGGTCTGCATCCCAGAGTGCTAAGGAAGGAGCCCAAGAAATAGTAGATGCATTAGTGATAATTTTTCAAAACTCTTTAGATTCTGGATTAGTTCTTGAGGATTGGAGGGTGGCTAATGTAACCCCACTTTTTAAAAAAGGAGGGAGGGAAAAACCGGGGAATTATAGACCGGTTAGCCTGACATCAGTGGTGGGGAAAATACTAGAGTCAATTAACAAAGATGAGATAACAGCACATTTGGAAAGAGGTGAAATCATCGGACAAAATCAGTATGGATTTGTAAAAGAAAAATCATGTCTGACGAACCTTATAGAATTTTTTGAGGATGTAACTAGTAGAGTGGATAGGGGAGAACCAGTGGATGTGGTATATTTGAATTTTCAAAAGGCTTTTGACAAGGTCCCACACAGGAGAATAGTGTGCAAACTTAAAGCACACGGTATTGGGGGTATGGTATTGATGTGGGTAGAGAATTAGTTGGCAGACAGGAAGCAAAGAGTGGGAATAAATGGGACCTTTTCAGAATGGCAGGCAGTGACTAGTGGGGTACCGCAAGGCTCAGTGCTGGGACTCCAGTTGTTGACAATATATATTAATGATTTAGATGAGGGAATTAAATGCAGCATCTCCAAGTTTGCGGATGACACGAAGCTGGGCAGCGGTGTTAGCTGTGAGGAGGATGCTAAGAGGATGCAGGGTGACTTGGATAGGTTAGGTGAGTGGGCAAATTCATAGCAGATGCAATTTAATGTGGATAAATGTGAGGTTATCCACTTTGGTTGCAAGAACAGGAAAACAGATTATTATCTGAACTGTGGCTGATTAGGAAAAGGGGAGGTGCAACAAGACCTGGGTGTCATTGTACACCAGTCATTGAAGGTGGGCATGCAGGTACAGCAAGTGGTGAAAAAAGCGAATGGTATGTTGGCATTCATAGCAAGATGATTCGAGTGCAGGAGCAGGGAGGTTCTACTGCAGTTGTACAAGGCCTTGGTGAGACCACACCTGGAGTATTGTGTGCAGTTTTGGCCTCCTAATCTGAGGAAAGACATTCTTGCCATAGAGGGAGTACAAAGAAGGTTCACCAGATTGATTCCTGGGATGGCAGGACTTTTATATGAAGAAAGACTGGATTGACTAGGCTTATACTCACTGGAATTTAGAATATTGTGGGGGGATCATATTGAAATGTATAAAATTCTAAAGGGATTGGACAGGCTGGATGCAGGAAGATTGTTCCGATGTTGGGGAAGTCCAGAATGAGTGGTCACAGTTTAAGGATAGAGGGGAAGCCTTTTAGGACTGAGATGAGGAGAAACTTCTTCACACAGAGAGTGGTGAATCTGTGGAATTATCTGCCACAGGAAACAGTTGAGGCCAGTTCATTGGCTATATTTAAGAGGAATTTAGAAATGGCCCTTGTGGCTAAAGGGGTCATGGGTATGGAGAGAAAGCAGGTACAGGGTTCTGAGTTGGATGATCAGCCATGATCACACTGAATGGTGGTGTAGGCTTGAAGGGCTGAATGGCCTACTCCTGCACCTATTTTCTATGTTTCTACCCATCTACACTGATCCTGTCTGCTCACATTGGGACCATACTCTCTTAACACCCTTAAGCCCCCTCTATATCCTTATCATAAACACCAATTTCTTCATATGTTGCCCATAGTCTTTTTTTAATTAACACTCCCATGGAAATGTAGGTTTTTGTTCTTCATTGTCCATTTACAAGCTTCTCTGTACTTCAAACCCTTGTCACCTGTATTGCCAGTTATTATTTATAACTTACTGAAAACAAATCTAGAACAGAAGCACCCTCAACAGTCTAGTTGATCATCTTCAAACAGTAGCAACATCCATGGTGGGGTCAGGGGACTTACAGGATTAACTCTACTCAATCATTACTGCTATTGTGTCTCCGATGCTGACATTCCCTACTATTAAATTATCAACTGCAATTAAGTGCTAAGTGATGTATTTTACTTAGATTTTCCCTGAGGGCTGCAGCCTTCATGTTTCAGCTGTTCATATCTGGCAAATAACACACACAAAATGCTGGTGGAACGCAGCAGGCCAGGCAGCATCTACAGGAAGAAGCACAGTTGATGTTTTGGGCTGAGACCCTTTGTCAGGATTAACTGAAAGAAAAGATAGTAAGAGATATGAGAGGGGGAGGGGAGATCCAAAATGATAGGAGATGAGAGGAGGGGGAGGGATGAAGCTACGAGCTGGAAAATTAATTAGCAAAAGGGATTGGAGAAGGGAAAGGATCATGGGATGGGAGGCCTAGGGAGAAAGAAAGGGGGAGGGGATGGAGATGGAGATGGAGAACAGGCAAGGAGTGGTTGTGAGAGGGGCAGAAAGAGAGGAAAAAAAAGGGAGGGAATAATAAATACGGGATGGGGTAAGAAGGGGAGGAGGGGCATTAACGGAACTTAGAGAAGTCAATGTTCATGCCATCAGGTTGGAGGCTACTCAGCCGGTATATAAGGTGTTGTTCCTCCAACCTGAGTGTGGCTTCATCTTGACAGTAGAGGCCATAGATAGACATATCAGAATGGGAATGGGACGTGGAATTAAAATGTGTGGCCATTGGGAGATCCTGTTTTCTCTGCCAGATAGAGTGTAGGTGTTCTGTCTGGGTAGCCTCCAACCTGATAGCATGAACATTGATTTCTCTAACTTCTGTTAATGCTTCTCCTCCCTTTCTTACCCCATCCCTTATTTATTTATTATTTCCCCCCTTTTTTCCTCTCCTTTTTTTTCTCTCTGCCCCTCTCACAATCTCTCCTTGCCTGTTCTCCATCTCCCTCTGGTGCTCCCTTCCCCCTTTCTTTCTCCCTAGGCCTCCCGTCCCATGATCCTTTCCCTTCTCCAGCTCTGTATCACTTTCGCCAATCACCTTTCCAGCTCTTAGCTTTATCCTTCCCCCTCCTGTCTTCTTCTATCATTTTGGATTCCCTTTCCCCCTCCCACTTTCAAATCTCTTACTATCATTTCTTTCAGTTAGTCCTGAAACATTGGCCCGAAACATTGGCTGTACTTCTTCCTATAGATATTGCCTGGCCTGCTGTGTTCCACTAGCATTTTGTGTGTGTTGAATTTCCAGCATCTGGAGAGTTCCTCATGTTTGCATATCTGGCAGGCAGTAGGTTTGCTGAACAGGTCTTACACAGCCTTTAATCAGTTGAACAAAATCAATGTATTAACGTGAATTTCTTCTTGAATGTCAAATCCCTTTGTTCTGTCCCATTTTGACTTGCATAATTCCAATGATACAGAGCTCTTTATGCTTCCTGCAAAATGTAACACCGCTCCCCATGCTAGTCAATATTAACATTTATTTTTCAGTTAAGTGTCTGTTAAATAGGCTTATTAATTGAATGTTCCATGTAAGTGTCAATTTGTGTCAGTGTTGTTTTTGGTTCTATGCTCTCAGCACAGACTGTAAGGTGTTGAAATGGGGCTGGCATGCATTACATCCTTCCTCTCAGCCTTGAGTCAGCCATTGGACCTGTGTGGGAAATGGAAATGAAACTAAGTGTTCTTTTTATTTCAATAAATACTAATGTTTAATGAGTACAGAAATTGAATGAACTATTGGTTAATATTTTCCAAAAGTATTTCATGGATTGGACATACTTAACCCCATTGTAAATGCGTCTTATTGACAGACATTTCGAAACAGTAGAGAGTCAGCTCATGATGTCAGGTAACTACCAGAAGATTCTGGGAGTGGGGTCTTATCATATGGTGCATGAGGGGGAGAGACATTGCAAAGACATTGGCAGCAAGGGTAAGGGACCCACAGGCACTCTTCCTGATTAGAAATGGCCCAGAGAAGGTTTATGAGTGATTCTGGGAATGAAAGAATTAATGTATGAAGAAGATTTGATGGCTCCAGGCCCGTGCTCACTGGAATTTAGAAGAATGAGGAGGATCTCAGTAATACTTGTTGAATATTGAAAGGTGTGGATAGAGTGGACATGGAGAGTATGTTTTCTGTAGTGGGTTAGTCTAGGACTAGAGGGCAGAACCTCACATAGAAGAACATCCCTTTAGAACAAAGATGAGGATGAATTTTAGCCAGAGGCTGGTGAATCTCTGGAATCATTGCCACTGATGGCTGTGGAGGCCAAGTCATTGGAGAGGTTGGTAAGTTGTTGATGGGGTGATAGGGTGTCAAAGTGTTCAGGGTGAAGGCAGGAGAGGGATAAATCAATCATGATGGAATGACTGAGCAGATTCTATCGGCTAAATGATCTAATTTTGTTCCAAAGTCTTATGATTGGATACAAGGCATAAGCTGGGCCAAATGAGATTTTTTTTCACCGTTCTGATAATTTTTCTGAACAAGAGCTGAACTACTTGACTATGTCTGCGTGCTTTCATACGTTGAGTTGCTGCCAAATGATTGGCTGATCAGATATTTGCATTAACAAGCTGGTGTATGGTGTTACCTAATAACATAGCCACTGAGAATATACAATAAAAATTGGTTGTAAAATCTAACTAGGTGCAGAGTAGGGTGAGAAAATAGTTTCACCTCTGAAAAATAAGTGATCCTCATGAATACTTATTTCCAATTTTAATAGCATACTTAATGTTTTCATGTCATAAAATCAACTAAATTGGTTGGGTTTTGCTTTCAAAGATGCTACTGTTTCCATTTTAAACTCTAAAATATATTTATATTATATAAAATATAATAACATAATTTGTGGATCATGCATACTATTTTCCAAATATATCACAAACATTATATTGAATGCATTCAATGTAAATTCACCTGTTACACATGTAGCTGCTGCTGTTACAATGGCTTTCAGTTTTAAATCACAGCCAATAGAAATACCCTAATATTAATACTCTTAATCTTAGTTATTATTGAAAGTAAAAGTGTGCCCATAGTTTGCCTACAATTAAAGTCTCACACCATGAGTCTGTAAAGCATTGTAGAAAAATAAGGAAAATTAACTTGGGGAAAATCTATGAAGAGTCACATAATGTATGGTTTTATATTTATAAGAACTATTATAGTGTGTATTTTAATCTTTCCTTTTTTAAGGTGCAGTAAGGTGCAGGGATAAAAAAAATTATGGCCTTATTTAATTGGTTCTGCATATTGCACACAAGATGTACGTATTCAGGGCTTGGAAACCATAGCAACTTCAATTTGTAAATCTATTGGTGCAACATTTCCGTATCCACCCAATAGACACCAAGCATAAGCATACAATTAACAAGCATGTTTAAAAAATCTGATGACTTACAATTAACTTCTTAAGGAAGTGGGTTTATCAAGATTAGTGTCTCCAGTAAATTAAGCGCCTGGATTCAAATGGCCTCAATACTCTCAAAATGGCATCATCAATATGGCTTTGTGGGATACTGTGTCTCATCAATTTATGGAAGAAGTGACTGAGAAAATAGCTGGAGGCTGCATGGACATTATCAATGTGACTTTTAATGAAACCTGTGACAAGGTATTAGATGGTAGACCATTCTGCAAGATTAGGTCATATGGAGTCCTGGTCAGGCTCACCAATTGGACACGAAGTTGGCTGGATGATAGGAGAGGGGTGTAGAGGAGTGTTTCTACCCCCACCCCACCCCTATCAAATGCCCATGTCCAGCAGTTTGCCACAAGGAATAGTGCTGAGCTCACCTTAGGTTATCATTTATATTAATGATTTGAATGAGAATATAGGGTGGTATGGTTAGTAAGTCTACAGATGACATTTAAATTGTTTAGTGAATAAAGAAGATGATCTGAGATTACAGTCACTGTTTCCTCTAAGCTGTGTGGGTGTACAGCCATGTAGCTGCCACACAAATAGCTTTTGTTGTCACACAGCTGTAAGTTCCTTTTGTACGAGCATTTAAAGTGCTGCACAGTTCTTAGGTGGTCTTAAAAAAATTTCCTACTTGGAGCAATGGTAGGTCCGTGCGGCTGTAAACAACAAAATTAGAGACAACATTGATTACAATTGGGCCAGTGGGACGAGGAATGGCTGTTGGAGTTTCATTCAGATAGGTGTGAGGTGTTTTGGTAAGAGAGACTCACACAGAGTGAACGTTAGGGCCCGAGGGAGTGTTGTAGAATAAAGGGACCCAGGGGTGCAGGTACATAGTTCCTTGAAACTGGGTGGGACAGAATGGGTGGTGAAAAAGGCATTTGGCACACTTGGCCTTTATCAGTTAGGATGTTGTTTACTGAAGTTGGGACATAATGTACAAATTAAGTTGGTGACATTTGGAGTACTGTATACTCTTCTGGTAACAACTAGAAAGAGTGCAAAGCATATTTACTGAAATGTTCCTGGGATTGCAGAGTTTGAGTTTTAAGGTGAGGCTTAATAGGCTCGGAGATCAGAGGCTGGGGATGACCTCACTGAGGTTTGTAAAATCGTGAGGGTGCATAAATGTGGCAAATAGCCAGTCTTGTCCTCGGAGCATAGAAGGCATAGTTTCAGTGAGAAGATAATGAATTAAAGGAGACCTGAGGGCTCCTTTTACATTCAGTGCTGCCAGACAGAGAATTCTGACCTTCATTCACTATGGCAACCTTCATTTTCACATCAGCTCTCTCTCCACTTATGTCAATGAATCACTCCTGCTCTCCACCCTATCAGAGACTTTCCTTTTGTTTATTCTGCACCACCTCACATTCTCTGACTGTCTCTGTCCTGATGAAGAGCCATTGACCAGAAACATTCATTATTTCTCCTCCCATAGGTGCTGCCTACCTGCAGACTAAATGACAGTTTTATTTTAGACGTCCAACACCTGCAGCATTTTATCAATGGATTTTGGAAGTGATGGCTTTTATTGAAAGGTCATTCAAAAAAAAATTTGAAGCAGACAGATGGCATATATGAGAAGAAGGTGGAGGAGAAGTCCTGGGATCTGCAGGCTTTGCAATCCTAGATATTGGTATCAGTTTGTTATTGTTACATCTACCACAATAGTTCAAAGCTTGTCATACCGATCAAATCATTACACAGTGCGTTGAGTTAGAACAAGGTAAAATAATATCTTCAGAATGGCACAATAGTGTAGCAATTTGGTATAATGCTATTACAATGCTAGCGACCAGGGTTCATTTCCCACTGCTGTTCTTTCCCAATAGCATTGGTTTCCTTCCGAATACCAAAGACGCATGGGTTATTAAGTTAATTGTAATTGGACAGCACAGGCTTGACGGGCTGGAAGAGCCCATACCATGCTATATCTCTAAATAATAATGCAGAATAAAGTGAAAAGCTACAGAGAAAATGCAGAGCGGGCAAGATCATAATGAGAGAGTGTCAATATTTCTGGCAGAAGTGGGGATCAGTCCATCTGCTACTTCAGTAGACATTGGATGTTGTATTCACATTTATTGTGTCTGACCCTGCTTGGGTGCATCAGTGCACTAAGCTTGTAATTTGGCAGAACAATAGTCTGTAAAGTTTTGAAAGTTTCTTGAAGAAACACAATAGGTCACATGGGAACCATTGCACACGTGTATTGAGACATACCTACTTGTAGCCAGCTTACCCTTGATCTTTAACCACTAACCACAAAAATAACTTCCTTTCATACAGCAACTTTGATTCAGACAAATGCAGAGGATAATTAAATAGGTTTACACTTCTGGTTGAAGACCTTTTACTTGAAACCTGCAACATTAACTTTCTTTCTCTCCCAATAGATGCTACCTTGACACGTTCAGCCTTGGCTTTTATTTCAGATTTCCAGCATCTGTAGCTTTTTGCTATTTACAAATACAAAGTGTATCTAGATGCAGACGTTGCCAATTTGAAATCCAAGCCAATCTTGAGTGATGCTTGTAAACATAATTGAAATGCAGTGGATTCCGGTTAATCGGGCCATCAGTTAATTGGGGCAGCCGCTTATTTGGGCCAATGCTTAAAGAATAAAAACCAATTGAGAAAATACCTGGGATTCTTGTTGTTTATTTGGGATGCTATGCTGTGTAATTGGGACAGGAGGCTGTTGCCAAATAGTTTATAACTAGTGTTAGTCATGTGCTCTTGTTTTGCTGTTAGACACTACATCATGCTTGGAGTGAACAGCTTTTTCAATAGTGTGAGTGGCACGTACTTCTGTTCAGAAAGTAGGGATAGCTGGCAAGAAATAAAGAGTAAGACAATTCAGAACTGTTTGCTTTTTGTGGTTTCAAGCATTTGGGCTTGGAGATGCCAGAAATAGCTGGGAGCAAAAATGAAATGTTTTCACTATTTTGACAAATTAGGAAGTATGAAGAATTTGAAGGCATTGACAATCATCTTTATATGTTACAATGAAAAAAAAAGATTTGGAGGATGCAATTGTCGATAGCATTGTTTGAAGTCAGTCCATTTTCTCCAGAAGGTGTCAGTGCTGATTTTGTCATTTACAGTTCAGCAAAAGATTGTGCCAGTGTACACTGGATGAATTCCTCCATTGATAACTATTAGCAACTGATATAGTTTTACAGTACTGTAATAATATTGGCAGTGTTTTAGTTTGTTCTGTATTTCATTTAAATACATGCTCAGTTAAATGCTAGCTTATATTTTTGTTATACCTCTTTTTTAACTATTTCCATGAAACTTCAGTCCACTGTGGCAGTGGCTTAATTCGGCCAAAATGTGCTGGTCCCAATGTGTCCCAATTAACCAAACTCCACTGTACTTCATTTTTTGACACACAGCCCTGATCTGCATTATATTATAATTGTATTGCATTAATGGCTCCTCTTCTGCATTGGGTGACTACTGCAAGAGTATAATCTCTTTTTTATTTAATTCTGTATCTTATTTTCAATCTTATTTTGCCCTTTCTATCCCTGACCACCTGTGATGTTTCAAAGTAAACTCAAGTATTGGTTGTCCATCTTTCAACCATTGCAGCCTGTTTGAATTCAAATTTTAGGCATTAAATTTCAAAGCGCTGGAGCATGGTACTCAATTTGGCTTCTTGGCCATCATTACGTTGAATGGTTCAGAATCTTATTGGCCCTCTCCCCCTTCTGTTTTCTATGTCTTGATAGCTTTGGGGCAAGTTAGATAAACTATCTTACTGCCAGTGTAACAGAAGGTAGCAAATAACAAAATAGCCATGAAAACACAACCATCATCAGGTTGCAAATAAATGGGAGGAATTATTTAAATATGGCGTATCTGGTGGCAAATCCTATGAATGGCATCTTCCAGGTAAAAGGACTTTAAGAATTCTGCCATTGCAGAAGATCAGTGCGAAGCATAAAACTAATTGAAAGAAAAGCACAGATGTGAGAGATGAAGGTCTTAGTTTCATTTTTACTTCTGCAAGACAAGCACTTATGATGTGGTGGCCTAATGATATATGTCATTTATGTATATGGATATAACCAGTAATGAATTGTATACCTGAGACAGTGTGGGGTATTTTCTGGTTTCTCTTTGGATCATCTCTGCTATAACAGGGGCACTCTTGATTTGGATTAGGGAGAATATGTCTAGGGGAATGTCCTCTTTTGTAAATTTTTCAGTTAATTCCCTTTCCAAGGGTGAATGGGACAATCAGCTTTTCCATGATTAGTTGTTCTCTTGTTTTCAATCATGTAACTGTGTCCTCTAAGAAACCGAGCCCTTCTCTGCATTTGTACTGCTGCTCTTAGAGGAACACTCTTCTGTGGACTGAAAATGGGCACTAGTGGTTGATGATCAGTAATGAGGGAAAACTCTTGTCCATAAAATTACTGGTTGAAACATTTTGCACCCCAAATCAAACTCAAGTCCTCTCTGTCAATCTGTGTACTTTTTTCTCTGCAGTGGTAAGGGAATGCAAAAGATATGGGGCATTCACTTCTATCACTCATGTAACCATCTCGGGCAAACTTCAGTGGATGATGTGGATCAATGTGTGTGAGTACGGTGTCTGACATCACCATTCCCTTTGCCTCTTGGAAAGCCACCTCACACCACTGCAATTTCTTCCTGATCTGTAGTAATGCATTCAAAGGGTGGAGCTCAGTAGCCAATAGTAATTGACAAATCCTAAAAAGGACCACAACTGTGACACATCCTTTGGCCTTGGGGCATCCAATGCTACTTGAATTTTTTTCAGCAAACTTCTATATTTCTTGTATGTCAATGGTGTGACCACAGTAAATAATGCTTGCTTTAAATAATTCATTCTTGTTTCATTGTGCTCTAAGCTCATAATCTTCTCATTATCTAAGACTTTGCTTCTTGTCATCCTCACCAGTAACAATGATGTCATCCTGGTAACACTAGGTACCTGGGCAGACTTGAAGCATCTAGTCTATAGCTTTGTGCCAGAGTGCCTTTGGAAATGCTGCACCAAAAATAATCCCTTTGAATGTTAATGGTGAGAAATACTTTGGACTCTTAGATCATAAGACATAGAAGCAGAATTAGGCCATCAAGTCACCTCTACCATTTCATCATGGCTGATCCAACCTTGTCTCAGCTCCAGTGTCTTGCAACCTTCCTATATCTCTTCATGCCCTGACCAATCAAGTATCAGCCACCTTTGCCTTAAATATGCATGCAGGCTTGGCCTCCACAGCTGTTGTGGCAATGAACTCCACACAGTCAACACTCTCTGGCTAAAGAAATTCCTCCTCATTTCCATTCTAAAAGGATGCCCCATTATTCTGAGGCTGTGTCCTCTGGGGTCTTGGGCTCTCCCAGCATAGGAAACATCCTCTCTACATCCACTACAAGGACTTTCACCATTCAATAGGTTTCAATGAGATCATCCTTCAGTCTTCTGAATTCCAGAGCCATCAGACACTCTTCATATGACAAGCTGTCAAACCTGAAATAATTTTTGTGTACATCCTTTGAACACTCTCCAATTTCAGCACATCTTTTCTAACATAAAGACCCGAAACTGCTCATAGCACTCCATGTGAGGTCTCACCAGTGCTTTATAAAGACTCAACGTTACATCCTTGTTTTTATATTCTAGTCCCCTTGAAATGAATGCTAACGTCACATTTGCCTTCCTCAACACAGACTGAACCTGAAAATTAACCCTTAGGGAATCCTGCACAAGGACTCCCAAGTCTCTTTGTGCCTCATTTTTTCATATTTTCTCCCCATTTAGAAAATAGTCAATCCTTTCTTCTACCAAATTGCATGACCATACACTTCCCAACACTATATCCATCTGCCACGACTTTGCCCATTCTCTTGATCTGTCGCAAGTCCTTCCATAGCCTCTCTACGTCCTTGAAACTACCTGCCCCTCCATCTAGCTTCGTATCATCTGCAAGCTTGGCCACAAAGCAATCAATTCCATCATCCAAGTTATTAACGTATAACTTGAAAAGAATCCTTCCCAACACAGACCCCTGTGGAACCCCACTAGTCACTGGCAGCCAACCAGAAAAGGCTCCCTTTATTCCCACTCTTTGCCTCCTATCAGTCAGCTACTGCTTTATCCATGCTAGATTCTTAATAGCTTGTTAAGTAGCCTTGTGTGTGGCATCTTGTCAAAGACTTTTTAAAAATACAAATACACAATATTGACCAATTCTCCTTTATCTATCCTGCTTGTTATTTCTTTCAAGAACTCTTTCAGAGTTCTCAGGCAAGGTTTCACCTTGAGGAAATCATGCTGACTATGGCCTATTTTATCTTGTGCCTCCAAGTACCCCAAAGCCAGTTGCTTAACAATCAACTCCAACATCATCCTAACCACTGTGTTGAGATTAGCTAGCCTATAATTTCCTTTCTTTTGCCTTGCTCCCTTCTTGGAGTGACATTTGCAATTTTCCAGTCTTCTGGAACCATTCCAGAATTTTATGATTCTTGAAGTGCCTCCACAATCTCTGAAGCCACCTCTTTCAGAATCCTGGGGTGTACGGTATCTGGTCCAAGTGGCTTATCCACCTTCAGACCTTTTCAGTTTCCACAGTGAAGACTGATGCCAAATATTTATTCAGTTCATCCACCATTACCTTATCCCCCATTACTACCTCTCCAGCATTATTTTCCAGCAGTCCAATATCCACTCTCGCTCCTCTTTTACACTTTATGTATCTGAAGAAATTTTTGGTATCCTCTTCAATATTATTGGCTAGTTTACTTTCGTATTCCACCTTTACCTTCGTAGTGACTCTTTTTTTTAGTTGTCTTCTGGTATTTGAAAGCTTCCCAATCCTCTAACTTCCAACTATTTTTGCTCTGTTATATGCTCTCCCTTCGGCTTTTATGCTGGCTTTGACTTTTCTTGTTGACCACGGTTGTGCCATCTTGCTTTAAGAATACTTCTTCCTCTTTGGGATGCATATATCCTGTGCCTTCCAATTGCTTCCAGAAATTCCAGGCATTGCTGTGCTGTTACCCCTTCCAGTGTTCCTTTCCAATCAATTCTGACCAACGCTTCTTCCCTGTAATACTGATAGATCTGACTTGAGCTTCTTTCTCAAATTTTGGGTGAATTCAATCATATTATGATTACTTGCCCCTAAGGGTTCTTTTACCTTAAGCTGTCTAATCAATTCTGGTTCATGGCACAACACCCTATCCAGAATAGCTGATCCCCTAGTGGGCTCAACCATGAGCTGCTCTTGAAAAGCCATCTTGCAGGCATTCTAGAAAGTCCCCCTCATGAAATCCATCACTGATCTGATTTTCCCTATCTACCTGCATAATGAAATCCCCCAAGGCCTTTGTAACATTGCATTTTTGGCATGCATTTTCTATCTCCCATTTTAATTTGTAGACCACCTCCATTCTATTGTTTGGGGGGGGGGGGTTCTGTACATAATTCTCATCAGTGTCTTTTTACCCTTGCAGTTCCTTGGCTCTATCCAAAATGATTCAACCCCTCTACCCTGCTGCCTGTTCTTTCAGTACAATATGTATCCTTGGACATTAAGCTCCCATCTATAATCTTCTTTCAGCCATGATTCAGTGATGCTGACAACATCATACCTGCCAATCTGTAACTGTGCTACGAGTTCAACTACCTTACTCTGTATACTGTGTGCATTCAAATTTAACACTTTCAGGCCTGTATTCACCCTTTTTGATTTTTGTCCACCTTTTATATTACAACTCATCCTGTTGACTGCAATTTTGCCCTATCATCAGCCTCTCCTTGCTACACATTGCCATTGTCTGTAAACCAGCACTATCTAAACCAGTTCCCATCCCCTTGCCAAGTTAGTTTAAACCCACCTGAACAACTCTAGCCAACCTGATTCTTCTTCCATCTCTAGGTGGGTAGGCCTCAGCTAATTCCACTAAGTGTTTCCATTCAGAAAAGTTCGCAAAGATATCCTCCATCCTGGGCAGAAGGTATTGATCTACTTTCAATACAGGGTTGATGACCTTAAAATCACCACAGATCCTGGCAGACCCATTCTTCTTGACTGCTGGGACCACTGGTGTTGCCCGTGGGCTTCTTCAGCCTTGGAAAGAATTCCTTCAGCCTCCATGCAATCTAGCTCACTGTGTATTTTGATCACAAATGATGTAATGAACCAGATAGACTTTATAAAACTTGGTGTGGCATTTTAATTTAACACTATCTTGCGCTTGATATGTTTAAATTTTCTAATACCATCCTTGAACACTTGTGGTGGCATCATCCAGTACCTTTCTTTATTTGCTTTCAATTAACTCTGTTACAAGGGATGAGGGATGTAAATGTAGTTGTCTCAGCCACTCACAACCCACAATACTGGGCCCTCCTGTTTTTAATCGCGTACAAGCTCAATGTGGCTTGTTGATTGTTGTATTTGATCATCCTTTCTCTGGTATAATTTCTTAGGAGGATATCTGCAGGTTTACTTCAGTATTACTGAACTGGCATTCAAACTCATTTTGTAGAATGACTGAAACAGCCAGGCGAGTGTCCAATTCCATTTTAATTAACTTGCCATTCATTTCTGGTGTAAGCCATATTACTTGCTTACTCACAAACAAGAGAAAATCTGCAGATGCTGGAAATCCAAGCAACACACACAAAATGCTGGAAGAACTCAACAGGCTGGGCAGTATCTGTGGAAGAGAGTACAGTAGACGTTTCAGGCTGAGGGGAATTTTAATTCCACTTCCCATTCCCATTCTGATATGACCGCTCATGGCCTCCTCTACTGTCGTGTTGAAGCCTGATGGCATGAACATTGATTTCTCCAACTTCTGGTAATGGCTTCCCCCCCCCCCCCCATCTCCTTTTCTCTCTCACCTTATCTCCTTGTCTGCCCGTCGCCTCCCTCTGGTGCTCCTCCCCCTTTTTCTTTCTTCCATGGCCTTCTGACCTTTCCTATTTGATTCCCTCATCTCCAGACCGGTATCTCTTTCACCAGTCAACTCCCTGGCTCTTTACTTCACCTCTCCTCATCCTGGTTTTACTTAACACCTTGTATTTCTCCCTCCTCCCCCTTCCCCCACCTTTTAAATCTACTCATTTTTTCTCTCCAGTCCTGCTGAAGGGTTTTGGCCTGAAACATCAACTGTGCTTTTTTCCCCACAGATGCTGCCTGGCCTGCTGAGATCCACCAGCATTTTGCGTGAGTGTGTTACATGTCTATTGTTAGTTTTCACATTCAAGGCCATGCAGTCCAGTGTCATTTTTCTCATAATCAGAGTACAGATTACTGCTCTTTTTAAAACTGCAACTTGACTTAATCTTTTTCTTTTCCCTGTGCAGTCCATTTATTTTTGTCTGTCCAACATGTCCTTTGTATGTGTCCTACTTCTTCCATTTTCTGTAAGTTTTGCCTTTAAAACTGAATTTGGCTGGTGCTTGTGAGCCCTTGCCACAATTTGTTTGTCCAGGGAGGTCTGTTCACACTTTGTTTTATTTCTGACTGCAACTCAATTATGTATCTGTCTGCAGTTTCCATTGATACAGTGATTTCAACTGCTCTCCTAAATGTGAGTTAAACTAAATGATCTGTCTGCATCATTAAGCCCATCTGACTGGACTGACAATGCTCAGGTGATCTCTCCAGTTCAGCCATGTACATTGAAGTGGACGCCCCTTCTGATTCCACTTATGAAACCTAAAGCATTCTGAAATCAGCAGTGGCTTTGGTTCTAAATGTTCCTCCGTTACTTTCACAATATGAGCAAAGCTTATTCCAGCTGGTTTGGTTGGAACAGTTACATTTCCAAGCAAACTGCATGCTCTTCCACTGAATGCACTCATCAACTGGCATTCGTTTGTTATCTGCTATTCAATTTGCTTTACAACACTGCTCAATTTGCTCACCAGCCAGTCATATTTGTGTGCAGTTGAATTCTTCTATCTTTCTGATGTAGCCAGCTATTTCTGTTTTCTTTATTTAAGATTATTATCACCTGGTACTCACTGTTTACGAACCTATGAATTTGACTGTTTTCTATTTTTTTTTAAAACTGGGTTGTCTCAGTTCCTTCCCAAAGACTGTTTGTTTTATATATATGTATGTACGTGTGTATGTACACACACACACACACACACACACGGCAGTTCTCATTATGTTTTATTTTTTTAACTGAATGTCTCAAACCTGTGATGACTACTTTCTCCAACAGGTAGGTAATTGTCTTGACTTCATTTTAATCTTCCTCAGTGCCACTTGTGTTTTGTATCTCCAAAACCCAAAAAAAAATTGAAAGTAAAGCATGGGGCCAGGAGATGTATGTCTTAGTTTTGTTTATACTCTCAGAAGATGTGCATTTTATGATTGGTGTAATTGCATATGCTGTTCATGTACTTTTGAGTATACCTGGTATTGTTGAAACAGGCAGAATGCTTATTCAAACAATATATTTACAATATTACTCAATGTTACTGAAATATTAAATACACAAGAGCAGCGATTAAAAGTGCTGATATTTATGGATGACCTTTATAGGGGTTGATAAAAGATTCCACATTTCCATTGTGCTTTAAATGTTAATTATCAAAGAGAACCAGTGAAACAAAGTAATTGAATTAACATATACAAATAGTCTGAGTCATTTGCAATTTTTTTTGCTGCTTCTCGATTTTAATTTTTTTCCTTAAAAATTTGTGGAATGGTTTTTAAAATGAAGACTCACAAATATGATTATTATTAATAATTCCAGAAAAGCATCCTTGATTACTTCTATGTGGAATTATTGAAGTGAAATGAATGGCTGGGGTTAGGGAGATGTTAAATTAATACACCAGGGAGTGAGAGGCAGAAGGTTATGCTGATGGATATAGTTAGATGTTCTAGAGTGGGAGAACATGACAGTAGCATCTTTCAACCCCGGTTCAGGTTTACATTCATTTATTTATCAAATGTACAATTCATTGAAGTATACATTTAACACCTGATACAACTTATGGTTGTGTTGATGGTGGCCCATAAGTATCACAAAGGAAGCATTACCATAACAGTCAGCAGAGAGATCAGTTCTTTATTATTAGGTCTACCATTTAACAAGGGGCACAAAATAAATATGTTCAACATGTGCAAGGTCCAAGAAGCCTCTGTTTTGTTTGAATTTAATAATGGACACCCGAGAGCCTCTGGTCAACCATTGTAGTGTACAAAATGCCAAGCTGAAAGATGACGCAGAGATGCAATAGTGGGAATTATTTTTTTCATGGACGAATTGCCACAGAACTTTCATTTTTGGAATTGTAACACTATGCAGAGCAAGAGATGTAACTTTCTCTGACCCTATTCTTAAATTAAGCAGCCTACTTCCTGTTTAGAACAAACTTGTGTTTTGTTTCTAATATATCAGCTGGAGAATGACTTGTGTTTGTTCTTGACAAAAGACTAACTTACATGGGTGAAAGAGAATTCTTTGTATTAACTTCAAATCTATATACAGTGGATTCAGGTTAATTGAGCCATTGGTTAATCATGGCAGTTGCATTTGTGACAACTTTTAAAGAACAAAAAACTAAGCAAGAAAATAGCCAGGATTCCCTTTGTTTATTTGGTGCACTGTGCCACTTAATTAAGGTAGGGGACTGTTGCTGAACAGTGTCTAACTCATTTCAGTCAAATGCACTTGTGTGGATACTAGACAACTGCACCATGGTTAGAGTAAACAATTTTTAAGTAGCATCAATTGCGTGCACTTGTGTTTAAAAAAAACAATGATTTTTGGTCACGAATAGTTGGTAAGAAATGAGTAACAATGCAATTCAAAACTATTTTGCTCACTACAGTTTCAAGCCTTCAGGCTTGGAGATGCTAGAAACTGCCAGGACTGAAAATGAAACTACTTCACTTAAAGTTAGGAGCTACGAAGAGTTTGAGGGTATCAACATGACCTTGAACATGACAATGAAAACAAAGATTTGCAGATTGCAATCATTTACAGCATTGTATGAAGACAGTCCATTATCTGCACTAGGTGTCTGTACTGATTTTGTTCATTTACAGTCAAACAAAAGAACATGATAAATGAATTCCTCTCCTATTAGGAACTAATAGTTTTACAGTACTCTAGTATTAATAGTGTTCTAATTTATTTAGTGTTTCATTTAAATACGTAATTCTTTTACTCAGTTAAAGGTATAACAAAAAGATACGATAACATTGAATTATTTCCATAAAACATCAGCTAATGGAGGCAGAGGCTTAATTGGGCTATAATGTACTGGTCCGAGTGTCTGCATTAATTGGAATCCACTGTATTGAAATTTATGGGAAGGTATTGAAGCAGCTAGTCCACTCTTAAAATTTTAGTGATAATGCAATAAAGCAGCTTCAATTTCTTAGCTTCCATTATTTTATGAAATTACTTTTATGCAGTTTTACTGTTAAGTGCCCAAATCTAGAAAAATTAAATAAACTGTCTTTCTGAGTTTTTGAAGTAGAAGGCTGAATCTGATTTGGTAACTTTAAGCAATTCAGCATCATCCTTTTACTAATGAATATGCATAGTTAATTGATTAATAACAGGCTGGAGCATTAGATCTGGTCTCACCACAACAGTGTATATAGATTTAAAAAACCTGTATATATTAATTTCCAGAGGTATCCTTTGGTCCAGCATGTTAAGTTTTAAGTTGTGATCCATGGAGGCCTTTTTAATTGTGTTTCCTACGCTGTCAATTGTTGAGATTCATTTTCTGCCTTTATGAAGACTTTAATTTTTTCACTGGTTACACAGAGGAATAATGGAGCAAATCCTTTCATTTCTGCAGAAGGTGGTCTTTGTCTTGATGTGGGCTGTCATCATCCAACACATTGATCTTCACTAATATGGCCAATAAACAGACGGTGCTTTAGCTCTAGGCTACTGAATGAAATGTGCCTAATAGAAATTGTGCTGTGACTAATAAATAGACCATATTTTCCAACCTGGGGTCCATGGACTCCTTGCTTAATGGTGTCAGTCCATTCCATAAAGGAAGGTTGGGAGCCTTTGAAATCGAGCAAGTTGAATGGGATCTGAACCAACTATGTGCATCAGCATCATTATGGTTATAGAATAAATAAAATGGATTAAGGAGGACGGGTGTTGGGCCCACTATTCTCATTTGGGAGGGGTTGGGGGAGAAAACATTGTAAGAAAACATTCAGCCTATTGAATTTGTCCTGTAACACAATAGGATCATGTTTGATACTTAAGCTTATTGGCTATTCAGTAGTTGCATTTATTATCAGAGAATGTACTCTACAACCTGAAATTCTTATTCTCTGCAGCCATCCTCAAAACAGAACTCCCCCCAAAAATGAATGATTAAAAAAAAAAGTAAGAACCCCAAGGCTCCTTGCCCCTCTCCCACACGCAAGCGGCATCAAACCTCCCTCCCTCCCCTCAACAGCCCATCCCACAAATTATTCTACCATTCCCACCACCCACCAAGCTAGGAAAAGCAAACCCGCCTCCCCAAAGCGAGACCATGGTCTACAGTGCATCAAAAACTGTCTGTTCACTCCAACATTTCAACATCCCACAGGCTCGCTCTCACTAACAAGGGATATCTTCACAGCGCTAGGGGAGACAACAGTCTGTTGCTTTTCTATTTTGAGTTCCCTGACTCGAATTGGCAAATTGATTACTGAGTGCAGAACCCTCTGACAGCCACTCGCACTGTCTTCAATGTTCCAGCACCTGCTGTGCTTTGGTACGCAACACTGGTCCACAGAGCCGTACAGGCCCCAAAGGTGCCCAACTTCTGGCCGAAACAGGATGTGTGGGGGGGGGGGGGGCTCCAAGAACAGCAACACGCCGTAGTGCAGAACCAGAGTCTTTGAGTGTTGCTGTAGATCAAAGGTCCCAATAAGAACCCGGCAACCTTGTAAAGGAAAATAGAGACATTAAAATAGGAAGAATTTATCCGGTTTGCTGATGAGTTGGGAGACGTGAACCCCTGGCACCATCTTTAGCCCTCCATTAATTGATCAAATTTAGAATTGAAAAAAATTGTCTGCAGTATCTTCAGATTTCAGGGAGAGAAATTTGGCTATGTGGAGAAATGCTTGGTGTTTTCAGGCAGTATGGTCCAGCTCAAACGTTAAGGTTATTTAAGGACAACAAGTATTGTCAGTTTGACTGAGCGATGTGGCAGTATTTGTTTGCAGAAGGTGGAATTAGTACAAAGGTGCACTTAACTCTTGTATAGATCGCAGCATGTGAAAAGTGATAGCTTTTGGTGAACATTTGCCTAGTGTTATGCAAATCATCACTCATCGTTAATTCCATTTATATTATGTTCACCAGTAAGAAATTCAGTCCCATTGTAAAGTAATATTTTCCTAAAACAGTGGACATCCTCCTTACAGTTCCTTTTTCAATTAGGTTCCTGCTTCTTGAGAAATGGCTCTAATCAGTTGACTGTGACAAAGTAATTTATCATAGTCTGTCTTTCATGACTGTGCAGCCTCTGACGCAGTTGTCTACATCACCGTCTGGCAAAACAAGAGCACGTTACAGATAGATGAAACCCAACACGTCTGATTCCATTGTTATTCATCATGAAAATTATCTACAATGACTTCATGCAGTACCTACGCTATCCCCTCTGAAATCCCCCTAATCTGTATCTGGCCGCCCCTATCTTCCATTCACTAATTGTTCCTCAGCAACTTCATCTGAAAATAGACAGTGGTAACCCCATTATTATATTATTTAACCTGCCTATCCCATAACTCCAGGACATGGGAATCAGAACCCCCAGCCACCCTCTTCTCCCCTTCCCCTTCCCCTCCCACCACAAGTACATATTGGCTTCATGACCAGTAGACAGCAATCAGTAAGCACAGGCTGGAACACCTCGTCCATGAGTATCCTCAGCACCAATGCATAGCAGGGCAGTGTGGTCAGATTCTGCTGTAACTCCATCTAAAAGTTTGCTGGTATTATCACAGTAGAGGGCCAGATCTGAAACAATGATGACAGGGTACAGTAAGAAGATGAAAAGTGTCCATTCTGGATAGATCATAGCTTAGTATGGCAACTGCTCTGCTGAAGACCTCAAGAAGTCTTAAAGAGTTGTAAACACAGCTCAATGTATCATTAAAAACCAGCTTTCCCTCCATTTGCTCTCTTTACACTTCCTGCTCCCTCTCAAAACCAGCCAACACAGTCAAGGAACTCTCTGTCCCATCCTGATTGTTGTCTCTCCTCCTCTCCCCATTCATCAGGCAGAAAATGCATAGCCTCGTATCACTCAGCTGAAGAACTGCTTCTCTCCCATTGTTATAAAACCTCAGAGATCTTGTACAAATAAAGATAGCTTCTTGATCTCACAGTCAACCTTGTTGTGGCCCTTGCACATCATTTGTCTACCTGAACTAGACTTTTTTTGGTTGCTTTAACACTATCTTCTGTATTCTTTCTTTTTTTGTGTGCCTTCTCAGTACATTTATGTATGGGATGACCTGTCTTAGTGACATGTAAACAAAAGCTGTTCACTGGATCTTGGTGTCTCTCCCTTTCGTACGTTGGTTGGTTGTCCTTTTGGGTGCAGTTTTTCATTGTTCCTATTGTGCTTCGTGTATTTTCTGTGAATGCCCATAAGAAAATTAATCTCAGTGTTGTGTATGGTGATATATATTTACTTTAATAGTAAACTAATTTTGAACTTCATTTTGTAACAAAACCTCACAACTAAAAGGTAGTTGAAATTAACCTTTGCCATTAATTCTAAAATCGGGTGCAAAATTGCCTCATGCCACATTAACAGGATAGAGCTGGTTTCCCAGTATTTCGCAGAAGTATTTTTAGATCTCAGTATTATTTAAAGAGCAGCAAGTGATTAGTATTTAGCTTTGGTTCCTCAGTGAAGATACCAGTGCGTTTGGATATTGGAGAAGTGTCTTGTGGTCAGCACGAGTTCCAGTTATTGCATAGTTCCACAGTACTGTAGCGAGGCTTCTGCTGAGAGTGCATGATGTTGGCTACTGTTCAGGAGAACCTATATAGTACCTCTTACAGTGTCTCCATCATGAAGTTATGTATTTCATGATTGTGAAATGGCATTTCGTATCTGAAACAAGTTTGCCTACAGGACTGAATGTTATTTTATTAAGTTTCTGTCAGGTTTTGGAGCAAACCACAGAAAGGAGATAGCCCTTACCAAAATTATCAGTGGCCTTAGATCTTGAAGGATTAGAACTGTGACCTTGTTACATCAGTGCTGAGATAAAACACTGCCTTCCTCACAATTGATTACAACATTCTCCTGGATCGCCTTGAGAACTGGGTTGGCCTCTGGTAATCTCTTTATTAGTTTCATTCATATTGTCTTGGAGAGAAACTTTTTTTTTGTCTGTGTTAGAGACCATTTTTCTAAGAGATATGATGTACCTTTTGGTGTTGCTCAGGGAAGCTGTCTTGGTCCCCTACTCTTTTTCTTACACATGCTCCTCGTAGGAGACATCATGAAAGAGCATAAACTTGATTTCTGCAGTTGTGCAGAGGACACACAATAGTATATCTTGATTCAGCCTGATGATAATGATAGCATCCCATCTTCTCTGACCTTGTATGGCTGCAGTAAACAAGTGGATGTGTAATACTTTCCTAAAACTAAATGAAGATGAAACTGAAATACTTCTGGTTTGTCCCAAAGCCAAAAGAGATAAACTTCTTGATAAATTTGGGAACTTGGCTCCCCTTGTAAAATCAGAAGTAACAAGCCTGGGTGTTATCTTTGATTCACAAAGATCCCACAAAAAGTGAGTAAATCAGCATTTCTACACTTTAAAAATATTGCAAAGATTCATTCTTTTCTGTCACGTAATGATGCTGAAAAGCTAATTCACACTTTATATTGAATAGACCAGATTACTGCAATGCACTTTTCACTGGCCTTTAATGCAATCTACTGACAAAGTTCAACTCATTCAAACTATCCCTGCTGGACTTCTAACTAAAACTCATCACTCCAGTTCTAGCTACTCTGCATTGCCTTCCTGGACCTTTGGGAATTGATTTTAAAGTTCTTAATGGCCTGGCACCGGAGTACATCATAGAATCATTTTCTTTAAAAGTCCTGCTCAAGCTCTCGGGTCGTCTTCTGCCGGTCTCTTGAATTTAAACTATCTCCCTCAAAGATAGTTTAGGTCAGGTCAGCCTTTTTGAGCTACACTCCTAAACTGTGGAATTCAATTCCGAGAACTATAAGGGATGCATGCAGGCCCAGTTGACACTTCCAAATGCCAGCTCAAAACCCTTTTATTTAACATTGTTTTTAACCAGCATTGTCTTTTATTTTCATTTTTCATGCTTGTACTTTTATCCCATTGTAAAGCACTAAACTACATCCGTATGAAAAGTGATCTGTTCATTCTTATGAAAGATGTGAATGTGGAAATGTTTCATATTTGAAAATACAGTTTGTATTGTGTTATACCAATATTGTATGTTCTCTGTTGTAGAAGTTGAGTTGGTCATAGCTGTTGGTTCAGCAATTGTTTGGGTTCTTGAAACATGAAAAGGCTGATTATTAAAGGTAAAGGTCTTTAAGTGTTTAAGTTAATTATGTAGAGAGAGAGAGAGAGAGAGAGAGAAAATGGGCTGTAATTGAGAACATAGCAAATTCCACTTGTTTCTGTCCTGCATTCTACATGTCACTGTTGTTAGGAGTCATTTAATAACTCACTTAGCATGGTGTGTAGGATGTATTTCAGTTCCAATCTCAGAGCACTTAATATCCCCTGTGACAGTGTGTTTCTAGCGTTCAAGATGTACAAATCAACTCAATGAGAGTGAAGTATTTAGAGGTATCTTTAATCTACCCGATATAAAATTAAAAGGTTCTGATGCAAGGGTTATTTTTCATCTTGGGCAAATTTTACAGTCTTTTGAAATCAACGGGGAACACGATCAGGCACTATAACCAACAATCCTGGGCCCATGGGTTTCCTGTCCTGCATCTTGGGTTAGAATTATCTTTAGAGGGTGTGGTTTGATCAGTGAGCAGCTTTTGAGACTAAGAAGAACCCTGGTGTAGTCTGCTACCCACACTTGAGCATGCAGCCTGGGGTAATGTATCAAGGAGACAATAAGGCCCAACAATATTATTGAATGTTGCTAATTCCTTTATTAAAAGAAAAAAGCCCTATATTCTGACTGTTGGGATAATAGATCTGTTGCTATTTTCTAGAGGAGCTCGGTTGTCTTGATGCCCTAGCTAACATCCATCTTTCATCCAATTCCATAAGAAAAACTACCTTGTGGTTTAACCGGAGCAGGGGAGCTGTTTAATTCTTGACAATTAAGGCTCTATACTAGAAGATTATTTATTCATTTTAGTTATTTAAAAGCAGGATCTTCCAGCCCAACAAGCCAGACCACCCAGTGACCCACCAATTTAACAGTAGCTTTAACATAGGACAATTTGCAATGACTAATTTACCTACTAATTGGTATACCTTTGGACTGAGGAAAGAAAATGGAGCACCTAGAGGAAACCCGTGCGGTCACAGGGAGAACATACAAACTTCTTACAGATGGCACTGGAATTGAACTCTGATGCCCGAGCTGTAATAATGTCACTTAGCCATACTTGGGGAAAGAGAAAGATCTTCATTCCTCAGTTGCTTCGAAAACATTTTGTTCCACAGTAGATTGAATGATAAAATTTGCGTACTAAATCTCCTAATTTTATGCTTATATCCTTTTCAGAGTGATTTGTGCACCTGCATTCACGTGTAGGATGAAGTCAAATTACTGTTCACTTTACCCAGTTAAGGGATGCAAGAAAGGAATAACTTGTTAATGAGAAATCATTAACATAAGATACAGGAGCAGAATTTGGCCACTTGGCCCATCAATTCTGCTCCACCATTTCACCAATCAAGAATCTGTCAAACTCTGCCTTAAATGTACATAAAGACTTGGCTTCTAGCTGCCTGTGACAACGAATTCCACAGGTTCACCACTCTCTGGCTAAAGAAATTACTCCTTGTCTCAGTTTTAAAATGACACACCTCTATTCTGAGGCTGTGTCCTCTGGTTTTGGTCTCTCCCACCATAAGAAACATCCTCTCCACATCCACTCTATCAAGGCCACTCACCGTTCAATGGATTTCAATGAGGTCATCCCTCATTCTTCTGAATACTAGTGAATACAGGCCTAGAGCCATCAAATGCTCTTCATATGACAAGCTATTCAACCCTGGAATCATTTTTGTGAACCTCCTTTGAACCCTCTCCAGTTTCAGCACATCCTTTCTAAGATAAGGAGCCCAAAACTGCTCACAATACTCCAAGTGAGGCCCCACCAGTGTTTTATGAATCCTCAACGTTGGAGCCTTACTTTTATATTTGAGTCCGCTTGAGATGAATGTTAACATTGCATTTGCCTTCCTTGCCAGACTCAGCCTGCAAATTAACCTTTAGGGAATCCTGCACAAGGACTTCCAAGTCCCTTTGCACCTCAGTTTTTTTGTATTTTCTCTCCATTTAGAAAATAGTCAACCCTTTCATTTCTTCTACCAAAGTGTATGTCCATAGACTTCCCAACATTGTATTCCATCTGCCATTTCTTTTCCTATTCTCCTAATCTAAGTTCTTCTGTAGCCACTCTACTTCCTCTAAACTACCTGCCCCTCCACCTCATCTGCAAACTTTGCAACAATGGATGTAACCTTGTTTTAACTGAATAATCAAATAGGAAAAAGGATAAATTGTCGCAGAGCAGTAACTAAGAGTTCTCCACTGTAGAGAATTCCACAGAATTGTAGGTCTGTTAATTGTTTACTTTCCCCTGTTTAAGAATGTACCGAGAGATTTCAAAACCTATTAAAGGATCCAGACACTGCTGGGTGTGCAATTCAGGCCAAATTTCCTGCAGGTAAAAGTAAATAGTTCAGTGTCATGATGAGCCATTTTGGAAACACTGCACCCTCCCAATCTTGCTGCCTTTAGAAGGATTTAATTTCTTACAATGACACCTGAGTTTAAAAAGTGATGGGTTTCTAAATGCATTATCTACACTCTTAATACAGAAGCTGAAACAGTGCTGATATGCCATTTGACCTTGCGCTACCTGAGTTTGTCTTCACCTAACATCCTTAAATGCTTTTGTTTTGTCTACTCTGTTGTAAGGCAACTTAGAACAAGGACTCTGGCTGGTCTTTTCAAAACTTCAGTAACATTTATTAGTAGCTTTCTTTTTAGTGACAGGATTAGGACACCATTAGTATTGTCAGCATTCATTGACCATCCCTGTGTGCTCTTGACCAGGTAGTGGGAAGCTTTTTCCTCCTTGCTGACCATCAATATGAGTGCACCTCAAGGATGTGTGCTTAGCTCACTATTCTACTTTCTCTATACGCATGACTCTTGTGGCTTCAAACTGTAAATCTGCAGACGGTGCAACAATTGTTGGCAGAGTTTCAAGTGCCTACGAGGAGGCGTACGGGAGCAAGATAGATCAGCTGGTTGAGTGGTGTCACAACAAAAACCTTGCACTCAACGTCAGTAAGACCAAGGAATTGATTGTGGATGTAGGAAGGAAAAGTCGAAGGAATGCACAACTGTCCTTATCAAGGGATCAGCAGTGGAAAGGATCAACAGTTTCAAGTTCCTGGGTATCAACATCTTTGAAGATCTGTCCTGTGTCCAACATATTAATGCAATTATGTTGAAGGCACAGTGGGGGCTGTACTTCATTAAGAGTTTGAGGAGGTATGGCACCAAACACTTGCAAATTT
Source organism: Hypanus sabinus (assembly GCF_030144855.1). NCBI lineage: Eukaryota > Metazoa > Chordata > Chondrichthyes > Myliobatiformes > Dasyatidae > Hypanus > Hypanus sabinus. The sequence goes on from NC_082722.1 coordinate 25,603,791, forward strand.
CTACAGCTGTATCGTGGAAAGCAATCTTACTGGTTGCATCACTGTCTGGGCTGGAGGGGACATTGCACAGGATCAGATAAAGCTGCAAAACATTTAAATTCAGCTAGCTCCATCATGGGCACTAGCCTTCCCAGTCTCGAGAACACCTTCAAAAGGTGATGACTCAAGAAGGTGGCATTCATCATTTCGGAGTCTCATCACCCAGGACTTGCCTCCTTCTCTTTGCTGCTATCAAGGAGAAGGGAGGTATAAGAACCCGAAGGTACACACTCAACATTTCAGCAACTACAGCTTCCCTGCCATTGGATTTCTGAATGGATATTGAACCCATGAACACCACCATTTTCCCCCCAAAAGATATAGGATCAGAATTAGGCCATTTGACCCATTGAGTCTGCTCCACCATTTCATCATGGCTGATCCAATTTTCCTTCTAATCAGCCCCAATCTCTTGTCTTCTCCCCATATCCCTTCATGCCCTGACCAATCAAAACTGATCAACCTCTGCCTTAAATGTAGATCTAGATCTTAAAAGATCTAGCCTCTGCAGCTGCCTGTAGCAAAGAATTCCACAGATTTACCACTCCTTTTCACATTACCTATTTGATTTAATTTTGAAGTACAGTGGATCTTGTCTAACTAGGACACATTAAAACCAGAACATTTTGGTCCAGATAGGCCGTTGCCCCAATTAGCCAAAGTTTCATGGAAATGGTTTAAAGGATAAAAAGATAAACTACTGTTATCTGAGTGACAATATATGTATTTAAATGAAATACAGAACAGATCAGAACACTACCAATATGTGTACAGTACTAAAAAAACTGTATTAGTTGCTAATATGAGGATATTCAGTTGCTGTGTTCTTTTGATTGAGTGTAAATGAATAAAATCAGAGGAGACAACTAGTGGACTGCCTTCAAACAATATTGTAGACATTTGCATCCTACAAATCTTCACTTTCGTTGTAACATTCAAGTTAACTGTCTTGTAATTCCTAATTTTGAAGTCATGAGATCATTTCATTTTCACTCTTGGCTGTCTTGGCACTCTAAGCCTGAATGCTTGAAACCACGCTGAGTGAAGCAGTTCAGAGTTCTTTTCGCTTACTGTTTATTTCTCACCAGCTATTGGTGACAAAGATCACTGCTTTTTGAACGCAAGCATGGTGTAGTGTCCAATGGCCATGCAAGTGTGCACAACTGACTCTAGTTAGAAACTCTTTGGCAACAGTCTCCTGCCCTAACTAAGCTGGATAGTGTCCCAAACAAAGCAGGGAATCCCAGATAGCTTTTGTTCTTTTTGTCCCATGTAAATGGCTGGCCTAATTATCCAACAGCCAATTAACTGGAATCCACTGTATATACATACTGTAATTTATAGTGTATTGTTATGTATTGCAATGTACTGCTGCCAAAAAACAACTGATTTCACCACATATTCCACCTGATTCTGACTAATTCCATTTGCAGTGTAAAAGGTACGTCCAACAATAGCGAATTGGATAGGGAGTTCCAGGATTGTCCCAAATAATTTAAGGTGGTTCGGCATTGCAACCGTTGAAAACCATTGCAGCTCATTGAAAAGAGCTGATTCCTTCTAATTTCGGTGACCTGAGTTTCATCCTCATCTCTAAATCAAGTTTTCACATTCTCCCTGTGACCAAGTTGCTTATTTCCTCCCACACCCAAAGTTGGTAAGTGTGGTAAACTATGTACACCTGTCTGGACACACCCCTCTGCTGACTGCTCCTGTGGCTCCTCCCACAGACCCCCGTATAAAGGCGATTGGGGCACTGCTGCTCCCTCAGTCTCCGCGATATTGTGCTGCCTTTTTGCTGCTAATGAAAGCCTATCATTCACTTCCCGTCTCTGAGAGTTATTGATGGTGCATCAGTAAGTCATTTAGACATTGCAAAATTGCCCTTCGTGTATAGGTGAGTGATAGAATCTAAGGGAAATAGATGGGAATGTGTGGAGAGTAAAATAGAATTATATAAATAGATGCCTGGTGTCCAGCATGAATTTGATGAGTTAAAGGACCTGTTCTCTATGACTGTAATTATGACACAGAGATGATGAAACAGCATAAAAGTACATCCTAATCGGGGTGATATAACTTGGAAACAAGCTTGGGGATAGAAATGTTTCCATCACAACTGCCTCCCATTTCCTTTGAGATTATAGAGGTCTAAAATCAGTGAGATGCTTTCAAAGAATTCATGGTGAGTTGCAACATTGCACCTTGTGATCATACACACTGACACCAGGATATGATACTGTGAAGAGGATGAAAGTTTAGGGGTTGGAAAAGTTGTCAATGAACTAGGATGGTGGTTAGTTTTCTTTTCTCTTAGTGGGCCAGCATCAGCAGAAAGAGATAACATCGATCAGTTATCAACACATAGTTCTATATAGAACACGCAGAGGTATTTCATCGTTCATAGAGTAAGGAGGCAAGTCACCTGCTGCAAAATAGCCAAATGCTGACTTGGCTTTGCAGCCAAAGTGTCATTATGATATTTCCTGTCAAATGTTAGATTGTTCATACTGGTGGGTGCAATGACAGAAGTAGTGATACGTGACAGCAGAAGATTATAAGGCAGTCTTTTTTTTTTTGAAGATGTTTAATCTTTGATCCTTGCTCAATGCAGACATTGCTTGCCTCTCATCAGCCTGAAGTAATGAGATTATGAACGAAAGGGAACATTGTCAAACACATCATTTCAGATTTCATAAAAGGACAAATGATTTGGAGAAGCATTTGAACATAGTTGGGCCTTGGACACTGTCCAAAAGAAATCCTCCTGTGCCGTTTTGCAGCTAACACAACTGGATTCCAACTACTATGTCTAACTGTTTTAGTTCTGGCTATAACTTCAAGCAAAAGTGAAAAGTTTTCCATTGTGCTCCATGATGCCTGCTATCCACGCTAGTTGCTCTCACCTCAGCTGGATTTCAAATCATTTACCCCTTGAAGGTTGAAATAAGTTTGGAGCCAAGTGTGCTTGACAGAATGCAAAGTAAGATTCATTTGTTTATCATGTATACATCAAAACCTATTGTGAAATGTATATGGAGTGCATAACAGGGCTTCATTCTGCAGTCTGATCTCTAATTCTCGCACATCCCCCTCCCTAAAACCCAAACCTGACCACTAATGCTCCTCTGATTTTTACTTACTCTCTTAAAAAGTAAATAACAACAGACTCTGAGCTGTGACTCAATGTAGGTTGCAGCTCAGTGCCACCTTGGGTGTTTCTAAATATCTGTGATTAGGTTATTGGAGATTAAGTGTCAGTTGATAACACTGTTAATGATTCCCAAAAGGAGTTTGAGAGAAAGCTGATAATTGATGATAAATTGTGTTTGACTTATTTCAATTAATGCTTCACTTCACATGTAACAAGCTGACTGCTGGAATGAATTGCTTCAACAAGTCAGCTTTCATCAAACTTTCCTCCATTTCCATAGAAGGTCACTCTAACCTCAAACTTTGAGGTGCGCGCTGATGACATTTCTGAATGTGCATGTATAGAGATAGTGTTGCGACCCAGCATTGATGCTATCATCAAAGCAGATCTAACTGTGGGTCTTCATTAAACAACTGGAAGACAAAGGTTCTTGCCCCAATTTGCCCCTACTTTGCAACAAAGTCCTTGACAATCAGGATCAGTGATGGGGTCCTGAATGATATGGGCCAGTCTTATTTTCAGGGCTGCCATATCTTAGCAAAGTCAGACAGTTCTGGCTAAATCCATTAATATTTACAGCACATTTTGGTAACTTGGGCAGATGAGAATGTTTGAAGACCAAGACCTTAAATCTGATGCCAAACTTGTGATCCAGCAAACAGCTGTGATCTCTATCTTCATTTACTCTTTAGAGACTTGATGAAAGACAGTGGATACGTCAATCCACACAAGTACCACTGACACCACGTCTACAAAATCCTCTTGGAAGTCAACCAATATTACCACAATTTCCCAGGTTCCCTGCACAATATCCATGCTCGTAAACACTTAAAAAAAAACATCTAGAGGAACTCAGTGGATTGAGCAGCATTGGTGGGAAGTAGGTTGGGAAGGAATTGTCAATGTTTTGCTTTGAGACCCTGCATTAGGACTGGCTGAAAGAGTGGATCTGGCAAAGGAAGACATTGAATTGGAGATCCTGAATAATCTGTAATGGTGGAGATTCAGGAAGAGACTGCAATGTCAAATCCATTTGGTACTTTGAGCTGAAGGTAGTTTGCAAATATTCCTTTTTTTCTTGTATTCTATTACTGAAAATTTCCATTATTGAGGAAGAGAATTTTACTGTGACCTTTTTGTTTAATTATCATTGACTATTCACAACGGGATGTGGCTGTTATGAAATGGCTTCAAGGTAAATTTATTATCAAATATGTCATGAGATACTACGCTGCAATTCATTTTCTTGCAGGCATTTGCAGTAGAACAAACAAATACAATAGATTCAATGAAAAGGTACAAAGACTGACAAACAACCAATGTGCAAAAGAAGACAAACTGTAAATAGAACAAAACAACTGATAATAATAAGTAAATAATACTGAGAACATAAGTTGTGAAGTTCTTGAAAGTGAGCCTATAGGGTGTATGATCAGCTCAGCAATCTGAGCTGATTGAGGTGAATGAGATTATCAGGAGCTTGATGGTCGAAGGGTAATAACTGTTCCTGAACCCGATGGTGTGGGACATAGCTGCAAGAAGAGAGCATGGCCTGGATGGTTGGGCCCATGATGAATGCTGCTTTCTTCTGATAGTGCTTCTTGTAGATGTACTCAATGGTGGGGAGGGACTGTATCCACTACTTTTTGTAGGCTTTTTCATTTTTGGCTATTGGTGCTTCCATACCAGGCTGTGATGCAATCAGTTAGGATGCTCTCTATTCTGCATTGTTGTCTGCTGCTTCTATAGTCCGGTGTTGCAGTTGTAACATATAGGTACCTCAATCTTAAACATGCCCCTGACATATTTGTCAATATTTCTCATTGGAATAGCATTATTTGATTGCAGAAGCAGAGAAAGGATGCATTTCGAATTTGAGGTCACCATCAACAGTACAATGCTATTTCTGTTGATGGCTGGTCAACTTTTGGTGATATGATAATTCTGTAACCAAGATAATACAATATTCCACTTCATTTTAAGTCTCTTCAATTGATTTTTAAGATCGGAGCTTCCAGAACAGAATTTGCTGTTTCATAAATGACTTATCCAATGAAGTTTGACGAGGATTAGAATTAATTTCATTACAATGGCACCATTCTTGTGAAATTTAAAGTTAAAACTTAGAATTTTATTATCTATCACTCCTGTGGTGCTAACTGACTAAAGACCTGGTTATACACAAGCCAGTATTTGATATCGCTCAACCCAACCTTGGAAAATTTATTGGAGAACTGCAAGCAAGGTTCACTTGATTTAAAAAAAGACAAGTTTGATAATTATGATTTATGAATGGCCTTGCGTGTGGTAATTTTCTGCATATGTGCCTTTCACTTTTGTCCATGTTGGTATCACAGAATGTCCTGTACATTGATCATGTTGCACCATAGTGAAAAAAAGATTAATTAAAAAAGAACTACAGAACAGTGTGGTCTGATTTACTATCTCTCCTAGCCTCAAAATTCCTGAAGTACTTTACATCCAATAAGGTACTTTTTAAACTGTTATCATTTCTACAAGGTAAATGATTTGGATTTGTTGAGCTCCCACAAAGAACAATGGATTTTAAAACTTCAACCTGTGCTTGTTGAAAATTAAATATAGGCCCTATCTCTGGAAGAATTCCATTATTTCAAACATGCCACCGTCAATGGAATCTGGAGGAGGTTTGATAATACTCAAACCTGCTCAGCCATTCTGTGAATAAGTGCTGATCAATGCTCTAACTCCGCATGCCTGTTCTCTCTCTATATCGCTTCATATCTGTTAGTTAACAATGCCTTTACCAACCTCTTATTTAAAGCTAACAGTTAAAATCAATGCCATTCATGTAAATTCTCCAACTCCAGCATATGGAAGTATTTCCTAATTGATTACCTGACATTAATTATTGGGCTCCACAACAAGTTCTAGATCCCTCTCTTAAAGCTCAATGTAAATATTTTTATTTCATCAGTTATTTGTAATACCTTGAAGAAGAGTAAAATTGACCAAAGCTTATTAAACTCCATGGGATGATGCAGCCCTACTTTCTTTAATGTAATTTAGTGTCCTGGTTATGTTCTGGTTACCTGTGTTGCCCTCACTCAAGGCCAAGTTCTCCTTCTAACATTATAGTAGCTAGAACTGTTTATCACTGCAGACTTGATCTGACGAGGCTTACAGTACATAAAACTTCTAAGCCCTTGTGCCCATTTGCTCTGGAAACAAAGACCAGTGTTCTGTAATCCTTAATTATTTTCTGAGCCTGCTGATGGCATTTAATGATCTGCATGCTTGGATGGTCAGGACTCTGGATCTCCATGACTATCTTTTCACTATTTAGGAAGCACTGTTCTCTGTCTCTTCTGGGTCTAAAATGGATGAGTTCATGTTTTTCCCCCAAATTAAAATATGCTTACCTCTTGTCTATTTTTCTGTCTGTTAACATGTCTTTATGACTTGTGATAGTCCTTCCTATGCCATGCGAGACACGAGAGACTGCTGGTGCTAGAATCCGGAGCACGAAACAATCTGCTGGGTAAAGTCAGCAGGTCCAGCAGCATCTGTGGGAGGAAAGGGATGTAGTGCCAGGTCAGGGAGATCTGCTGGAGATTGAGTTGGAAGATAATGGCAGGTAGAGGCAGGCAAAAAGAAGAAAAAGGGGAAAGAAACAGAGCAAGGTGGGGATGGGAGTGTGAAGATCATAGATGGCTGCTGGGGAAGAAGCTGTTACCCAGCGTGGCAGTCCAGGTCCTGATGCTTCTGTACCTCCTTCTTGATTGTAGTGGGTCAAAGAGATTATGGGATGGGTGGTAGGGGTCCTCAATAGTGCTTTGGGCACTTTGTCTCCAACACTCTGGTAAATGCCACAAATACCAGAGAGGGAGATAAGTGATCCACTTGGTGGTTTTAAACTATCCTCTGTAGGATCTTGAGGTCCAATGCCTTGCAGCTTCTGCACCACACAACATTGCGGCCAAGCAGGACAATCTCGATGGTGCTCCTGTAGAAGGTTGTTAGAATGGGGTTGGGGAGCCTTGCATGCCTCAATCCCCTCAAAGTTGCTGTAATGCCTTGACTAGTGAGGCATTGTGGGTCCATTATGTCCTTACTTTCAAACTATGAAACTACAGTTGCTAGTTGTATGCATTGAAAATGACTCTATTTATAATTAAAAGCATCAATTTCCTGTTGATCTTCCCTGTGTGTTCTTTACAGTGTTCCATCTCTCAAGCAAGGTGACGACTGTGGTGCCAGAGAGCTGTCTGCTGATTTTACTGGGTTTGGGCCTTGGGGGCATTGTCCTTGCAGCAGCCAAGAAACCAGAGTACCAACTGGAACCAGACACATTCTTTCTCTTTCTTCTACCACCAATTGTGCTGGACTCTGGGTACTTCATGCCAAGCAGACTGTTCTTTGACAACTTTGGAGCAATTCTGATGTATGCAGTGATTGGCACCCTCTGGAATTCATTTGCCACAGGAACGGCACTTTGGGGCATAAAGTTAGCAGGTCTCATGGGTAAGGTGCATTCCTCTTGATATATTTATTGTTAGAAATCATTTCACACCATAAAAAAATTCTGTACTATTCTCAAGACAACTGTTGCAGCATGCAGAATCCAGAGGTCAGCTCTCGGGTACCTCTAGATACCTCAATTATGATCGTAACCCCACCGTCAAGTAGCAGGCCATGATCTCCCAGACCATCAGGGATCTCATGTTCTTTGATCTTCTGTCCTCAGCTTCCAGCCTCGTGGTGACCCATCGCAGCACGGTGCACTTGTATCTCTTGCCCAAAATTCACAAGCAGGACACACTGGCAGACTTGTCATTCCATTTTGCTCATGCCACATCAAATTTACTACTTCCTACCTTGACTCAATCTTTTTTTTTCGTGGGTCCTGTCCCTTGTTACCTATATCCATGATGTCCTCCACTTTGGTTTTCATATATTTAGTGTCAGCTAAATAACTCCTTTACACCTCCATTCCACATCAGGATAGTCTGAGGAACCTCTGCTTTATCCTTAAGCAGAGGTCCAACCAGTTTCTCTCCACCAGCACACTTGTTTGTTTGGCTGAACTTGTTCTTATATTGAACAATTTGTCCTTCAGCTTCACTCACTTTCTCCAGATTAAAGTTTAGCTATGAGAATTCCATGATCCCAGTCTTCATCTTTCACTTCATCATCATCCATCTTCAACCGATGATTCTCTGAAATTTCTGACACCTTCAAAGAGATTTTACCACTGGACACATTTCCCCGCTTTTTCCCTTTGAGCATTTCACCAGGACTTGTCTCCTTTGTGATTCCCTAGTCTATTCTTTCATTGCCATCAGTACCTCCCTTCTTTCAACGTTTCCATGCAACCACAGGCGACGCAACATTTGTCCTTTCACCTCTTCCTTTCCATCATCCAGGGGCCCATACAGACCCACCAGATGAAGCAGTGATTCACTTGCACATCTGCCAATCTAGTGTACTGTGTTCAGTGTTCACAATGTGGCTTCCTCTAAGTGGCGAATCCAAATCTGAGTTCAGCCCACAGGAGGAGTCCTGAGCTTCCCATTGCCTGCCACTGAAAATCTCTACTCCATTCTGGTGCCGGCCTATTGGTTTGTGGCCTTCTGCAATGTTACCATAGCCCCCAAACAAGCTTTAGGGTCAGCACCTCAACTTCTGCATGAGCATGTTGGTCTCAATTTTGAATTCCACAGCTTCAGGCAACTTGACTTCTCTGTCTGTATCAGTTATGTAGCTGTGATATCACCCCAGCTTGTAGTATTTCCTCTGGGAGTAGAGGTCATGACAAGCCTGATCTGTCAAGTACACCTCCAGCTCTTATCTTAAAAATCTTTCATTCTCTTGACTTGTTCCTGTTAGCACTCTCGAACTTCTTTCACTCTGATTCGCAGACTGAATGACCAAATTCCCATGTTCAACCTGGTTTTACCCTTTCAGAAACATCCCCCTATCCCATTCTCCCTGTGGCTGCTTTCCTCTCTTTCCTAATTCTGACAGAACATCTTTGATCCTGAAATATTATGTCTGTTGCTCCCCCCACAAAGACGGCCTGACCTGAGTATTTTTAGTATTTTCTGTTTCTAGTTTAGACTTCCATCATCTGCAATTTTTCTAATTTCTGATTGCTCAAATCCATTTAATCCTGTAGTTCAGGGACATATTGAACAAGTATATCTGGGAATGACTCAGTCAGATTGGATTAAGCCCAAACACAGAAGAGCAATCCCTATTATCAAAGGATGACTTACTATAGTTAATAATATTCTGAGAAAATCTGGACTAAAAATGGTCTGTTACATTTGGATGATAAAATGGATCCTTGAAATAGGTTAGAATGAGAATTTTATTTTTTGCCTTATGGAAATCCTGTGTCTTATTTTCTTGGGCACCAATGATCTGATGTTATTTTGCACTCCTACACTCCTGCACTCATGTTATCACATATCAGTGATGATCAAGTGATGTTAAATGATCCACTCTGTCTTGTCATTTTCTTCTCCAAAGGTTGTGTGTAAAGTAAATCTACATCTAAATGACCATGGTTTGAGTCAATCTCATCTCATAAGAGCATGAAACATCAGGAGGAGTAGGTCCCTTGGCCTCTCAAACCTGGCTGCCTTACCACTCAATATAATCATGACTGATCTGCAGATCTGCCCAGGCTTCGTCTCCTTTTCTGTGCTAGTTCCCCAAAACCCTCAATTCATCAATCGTTCAAAAAAAAAAGTCATCTGCCTACTTTTTAAATAGCCTTTTCAATAGTTTAGCCTCCACAACCCTCTAAGGTAGAGAATTCCAAATATTTGCTATCCTCTGTGAAAATAATTCCTAATGCACCTTGGTTTTAAATAACCATCCTCTGATCTTGTTAGCCTGTCCACTTGTTTGAGATTCTCCCACTAGTGGAAACAAACCATGTTCCCAGCAACCTTCTCCCTTTCTATTCAATAGCAATTAAATGCAGATACACTCTATATTGCAGGTTCATTTTCCAGTTTTCTGTCTTATTTCATGAATCCAGTAAGCAGTTCTAATATAAAATTATCAAATAGGTGTACAATATTGTAGTCCACTTAAAATGTCAAAATGTTTAAGTTAGTAGATGATGTCAGCCTTTTGTGATATTGTCTACTCACATATTTGCTAGGAATACAACGAATTTTATTTTGTCTTTGTCCAAATTGTTGCTGCTTCACGATCTTGAGCATTATGCTCCTTTCCTATGACAACGGGTGGATCATTGAATTATGTCAAAATGATTTAATATGGATGGATATTTTTGTATAACATAACCAGGGACCTCTTGCATAATTTATTTTGTCAACAGTCTGGACAGCCAGATTGTTTTTTGAAAAGACTTTCATAGAACAGTTATAAATAATCTGTTATTATTTAGCAGTTTTATCTGAAATTAGATAATTAAAGATGATTTAAAGTTATTTTCATTTTATCCTGCACACTTTAAATGATTGCAACCTCACTAACATTGCCCCCACTGATGTTAATACTCTCTCTACAGTCAAGTACTTTGAGCTTAGTCTGTTGTTTTAAAAAAAACTGTCATGGAAACTGCACCAGGTTACAGCGGTAATGAGACCCCACAGGCACAGCACTCCTTCTCTACTGTGAACCACAATTAAGCCAAAAATTGTAGACTTAATTATAAAGTATGTGTTTTTAAATTGGCTGCAGTTGTATTTTTAAATTTAATTCAGTTCAGCATTCAAGATAAAAATTCAGTAGATGTTATACTTTCTCCTAGGCTATAGAGAATTGTTTCATTACAAAGACCATGAGCAGAGAAAGTAATGTGCTGATGTTGTCTGATCTGGTTGGCAACTGTTCTTCCACCTACACCAGTCCTGGCTTGCACTCACTCTATTGATTAGATGACAACATTGCCTTGTGATACAGCAACTTCTCATGCCTTTGAGAAATAAGTGTTTTCTCATAAAAATCACACAAGGTTTGTTACTGAACTGAATGACAGGCAGTCTAATAACCATTTATTCCAATCTCAAGTACACTTTACACTCTTCAGTTTCTCCCAGTTTTTTCTGTAGGTTATAAGGCATTCTGAGAAGATTGACATTGCTTGCATTACCTAAGAGTCCTTGTATTGAATAAGATAATTTAGAATATCCTTTATAGCAGCAGCATTTATTGCAATAGTGATATTCTGTAATGTCTTGCTTATCTTCCTCAGATCCTAAAGTAGAAGCTGGTTTGTTTGAGTTTCTGCTTTTTGGCAGTTTGATATCTGCAGTGGACCCTGTGGCAGTAATAGCAGTTTTTGAGGAAGTCCACGTTAATGAAACACTATTCATCATTGTGTTTGGAGAGTCGCTGCTTAATGATGCCATAACTGTTGTAAGTAAAAACTTCATATATTCCTCTTCATAATCTAGAGGAACTCACTCCATTGGACTGTTGATCTGCTTCCCAAACGACTTCTGGACTGTCCTGCATTCCACACCCGACTATGAAATCTAAACTTTGGTTTGTCAATTATCTAAGCTGACTTTTTCCTAAGACCTACATCAACTTTTTCTCACAAAGGGACATTTTTAACTCTGAATATCCTTCTGTTTCTTTCTCTCAATTGCCAGAGTGTACCAATTCTAGACCTTCTGACCCTACAACTGCTATTTGAATTTCTTGTTATTCTGAAAAATTCGTGCTTTGTTTTTTTTCCAGTCATTTTGTTACCTTTTCTCTTTTCCATTTATCAATCCCAAGAGTGTCTTTATTGTCCATTATTCTACCTCATTTCACCTCTCCACTCTTTAGATTTCTGCCCTTCCACATCTGTACCCCACCTTTCAGCATTTCTCAGTCTTCCCTTGATGCTGTTGCCTTATCTCCGCTGTCAGTTGATATCCTCAAAAGGACTCCTTAAATCACTTGGAAAAACTCAAATCCCTCATTTTACCACAGAGCATCCTACTTGGCTCTCTCACAGAAGTCTTATCTCCATGTCCAGACCACGTCCTTCACTCCTGCGGATTCTGTCTGTGAATCAGTTATCACTGCTCTTTCCACAGTTCCTTGGTTAGATTGAGAAAGTGGTCCTTGCTATCTATTACAGGTATATGGATGCTCATCTAGCCAATATCTAAAATGACCCAGTGGTCATTGCAAACCTGGCGGATCAATGATGAAATGTTATTCCTCACTGGATGTACCCCATCCACACTGCCACAGCTGTGCTAAGACACATCATTTTCCCGCCTCCTCCTCCTCAATCAGAATCAGGTTTATTATCACCAGCATGTGGCATGAAATTTGTTAACTTAGCAGATGAAGTTCAACCCAGATAAGTGTGAAGTAGTTCACTTTGGTTGGTCAAATATGATGGCAGAATATAGTATTAATGGTAAGACTTTTGTCAGTGTGGAGGAGCAGAGGGATCTTGGGGTCTGAGTCCATAGGGCACTCAAAGCTGCTGCACTTGTTGACTCTGTGGTTAAGAAAGCATACGGCGTATTGACCTTTATCAATCGTGGGACTGAGTTTAGAGGCCAAGAAGTAATGTTGCAGCTATATAGGACCCTGGTCAGACCCCATTTGGAGTACTATGCTCTGTTCTGGTCGCCTCACTACAGGAAGGATGAGGAAGCCATAGAAAGGGTGCAGAGGAGATTTACAAGGATATTGCCTGGATTGGGGAACATGCCTTATGAGAATAGGTTGAGTGAACTCGGCCTTTTTTCCTTGGAGTGACGGAGGATGAGAGGTGACCTAATGGATGTGTATAGGATGATGGGAGGCATTATCGTGTGGATAGTCAGAGGCTTTTTCCCAGGGCTGAAATGGCTAGCACTAGAGGACACAGTTTTAAGGTGCTTGGAAGTAGGTACAGAGGAGATGTCAGGGGTAAGTTTATTTTACGCAGAGAGTGGTGAGTGTGTGGAATGGGCTGCTGGTGACAGTGGTGGAGGCGGATATGATAGGGTCTTTTAAGAGACTCCCGGACAGGTACATGGAGCTTAGAAAAATAGAGGGCTATGGGTAACCCTAGGTAATTTCTCGGGTAAGGACATATTTGGCATATCTTTGTGGGTCGAAGGGTCTGTATTGTGGTGTAGGTTTTTTTATGTTAGCAGCAGCAGTTCAATGTAATACATAATCTAGAATAATAAATAATTAAATCAATTACAGTATACATATAATGAATAGATTTAAAATCGTGCAAAAACAGGAATGCTGTATATTTTAAATAAGTGAGGTAGTGTCCATGGGATTAATGTCCATTTAGGAATCAGATGGCAGAAGAGAAGTTGTTCCTGAATCACTGATGCCTTCAGGCTTCTGTACTTCTGACCTGATGGTAACAGTGAGAAAAGGGCATGCCCTGGGTGCTGGGGGTCCTGAATAATGGACGCTGCCTTTCTGAGACACCGCTCCTTGAAAATGTCCTGGGTACTTTGTAGGCTAGTACCCAAGATGGAGCTGACTAGATTTATAACCTTTTGCAGCTTCTTCTAGTCCTGTGCAGTAGCCCCCACTACCCCCTTCCCCCCATACCAGACAGTGATGCAGCCTGTCAGAATGCTCTCCACGGTACACTTATAGAGGTTTTTGAGTGTTTTTTGTTGACATACCAAATCTCATCAAACTCCTAATGAAGTATAGTGGCTGTCTTGCTGCCTTTACAGCTGCGTTGATATGTTGGTCCTCAGAGATCTTGACACCCAGGAACTTGAAACTGCTCATTCTCTCCACTTCTGATCCCTCTGAGGATTGGTATGTGTTCCTTTGTCTTACCCTTCCTGAAGTCCGCAGTCAGCTCTTTCATCTTACTGATGTTGAGTGCCAGGTTGTTGCTGCAACACCACTCCTATACGCCCTCTCGTCACCGCCTGAAATTCCACCAACAGTATCATCAGCAAATTTATAGATGGTATTTGAGTTATGCCTAGCCACAAAGTCATGTGTATATAGAGAGTAGAGCAGTGGGCTAAGCACACATCCCTGAAGTGCGCTGGTGTTGATCATCAGTGAGGAGGATATGTTATCACCAATCTGCACAGATTGTGGTAGGAAGTCGAGGATCCAATTGCAGAGGGAGGTACAGAGGCCCAGGTTCTGCAACTTCTCAGTCAGGGAATGATGGTAAAGCATTGTGGAGAGCCATTGAGATTGTATCTGCCATCTGCCGTTGACCTATTGTGGTGCTAGGCAAACCAGGTCCTTGCTGAGGCAGGAATTCGGTCCAGTCATGACCAACCTCTCAAAGCATTTCATCACTGCAACTGTGAGTGCTACTGGGTGATAGTCATTAAGGCAGCTTGCATTATTCTTCTTAGGCAAAGGTATAATTGTTGACTTTTTGAAGAAAGTGGGAACTTACGCCCTTAGCAGCGGGAGGTTGAAAATGTCCTTGAATACTCCCGCTAGTTGGTTGGCACAGGTTTTCAGAGCCTTACCAGGTACTCCACCTGGACCTTCTGCCTTGCGAGGGTACACTCTCTTTAAAGACAACCTAACATTGGCCTCTGAGACAGAGATCCCAGGGTCATCAGGTGCAGCAGGGATCTTCACAGCTGTAGTTGCGTTCTCCCTTCAAAGTGGGCATACAAGGCATTGTTCATCTGGTAGTGAATCATCACTGCCATTCATGCTATTGGGTTTCTCTTTTTAGAAAGTAATGTCTTGCAAACCCTTCCAGTGTTGCCATGCATCCGATGTTGCCTCCAACCTCATTTGAAATTGTCTCTTCGCCCTTGAAATAGTCCTCAGCAAATCATATTTGTTTTTTTGCTACAGTCCTGGGCCGCCAGACTTAAATGCCAGAGATCTAGCCTTCAGCAAACAATATACCTCCTGATTCATCCACAGCTTTTGGTTTAGGTATGTACAGTGAGTCTTTGTGGGCACACACTCATCCAGTAGCATGGTAGGGATTCTTGATGGTGGTGTAGCAATGGTCCAGTGTGTTGTTTCCTCTGGTATTGCAAATGATCTATTGTTGGTAATTGCTTAGTGATTTTTTGTCCAGACTGGCCTGGTTAAAATCTCCCAAAACAATGGTAAAGGTGTTAAGATGCGTTGTTTCATGCATATTGATCCCATTGCTCAGGTCATCTAAAGCCTGATTGATATTGGCCTGAGGTGGAATGTATACTGCTACCAAAATGACCCCAGGGAACTCCTGTACTAGGTAAAAAGGACGGCACTTAACTGCTAGATATTCCAGGTCTGGTGAGCAGAACTGAGACAGCACTGATATATTTTTGCACCAAGCAGAGTTGATCATGAGGCATACTCCTCCACCTCTGCTTTTGAGAGACTCTATAGATCTATCCTGATGGTGTACAGTAAACCTGTCATTCTGAATCGCTGCATCCAGTATGGTAGGGGTTAACTAGGATTCCGTGAAACAAAGGACACACACGGTCCTAATGTCCCTCTGATTCAGCACCGTAGCTCAGAGATCATCGATTTTATTTGCCAGCAAGTTCGTTGGTATAGGGAGTTTAAAACCTTGTTTCCTTAAATGCACCTGTAACGCTGCTCTACAGCCACGCTTCCTCTGTGGTATTCTATGTGGGCGCTTCCAACCACAATCAGTTTTGTTTCAATAGACAATAGGTGCAGGAGTAGGCCATTCAGCCCTTCGGGCCAGCACCGCCATTCATTGTGATCATGGCTGATCATCCACAATCAGTATCCCATTCCTGCCTTCTCCCCATATCCCTTGACTCCACTATCCTTAACAGCTCTATCTTTCTTGAAAACATCCTGAAAATTGACCTCCACTGCCTTCTAAGGCAGAGCATTCCATACATCCACAACTCTCTGGGTGTAAAAGATTTTCCTGAACTCTGTTCTAAATGGTCTACCCCTTATTCTTAAGTTGTGGCCTCTGGTTCTGGACTCCCCCAACATTGGGAAAATGTTTCCTGCCTCCTGCGTGTCCAATCCCTTAATAATCTTATATGTTTCAATCAGATCCCCTCTCATCCTTCTAAATTCCAACGTATGCAAGCCCAGTCACTTCAATGTTTCAACATATGACAGTCCCACCATCCCGAGAATCAACCTCGTGAACCTACGCTGCACTCCCTCAATAGCAAGCATGTCCTTCCTCAGATCTGGAGACCAAAACTGAACACAATGCTCCAGGTGTGGTCTCACCAGGGCCCTGTACAACTGCAGAAGGACCTCTTTGCTCCTATACTCAACTCCCCTTGTTATGAAGGCCAACATGCCATTAGCTTTCTTCACTGCCTGCTGTACCTGCATGCTTACTTTCAGTGACTGATGAACAAGGACACTTAGATCTCGTTGTACTTCCCCTTTTCCTAACTTGACACCATTCAGATAGTAATCTGCCTTCCTGTTCTTGCCACCAAAGTGGATAACCTCACATTTATCCACATTAAACTGCATCTGCCCATTCACCCAACCTGTCCAAGTCACCCTGCATTCTCCTAACATCCTCCTCATATTTCACACTGCGACCCAGCTTTGTGTCATCTGCAAATTTGCTAATGTTTCCATCAGTTCTAAGCAACGATATTTCGACAGCTTCACATTTGGAGCCCCTCGTCTTGTTTCACCCCTCTTTGAGTCTTCATTCCCTTCTGCTGAACCAAACAGGAAGTTTTCAGTCCGATGTCCTCACAGCTTTTCTCCATTACCATATACTTTGAGCAACGTCACATCCTCAGGATTTATCACACCTGGGCACTATGTCTATAAGACCATTATGCCTACCTATACTGATTCTACTTACCTGCGTTAATTCTATGTCCCTCTGTGCTCTGCTTTTTCCAGTACCTGTCCAGCTCCCTCATAAATGTTCTAACTGTTCTTGCCTCCACTATCTCCTCTGGCAAGCCATCCCAGGTATTAACTACTGTGTGGGGAAAAATTTATCCCTTAGACCCCCTTTAAATACCCTCCTTAGTTTAACCTGAATATCCAATTTTAAATACCCCTACCATGGAAGATATACTCTGTCTATTCCATTTATCTACCACTATTATATCACTTCTCAGCCCTTGTTGCTCCAGGAAAAATAGACCCAATCTATCCAATCTCTCTCTCCTTGTAACTCAAATTACACCTCCATTTCAATTCGGGCAACATCCTTCTGAATTTTTTCTGTATCCTCTCTGACTTAATCACATCATTCCTGTACTGTGGTGGCTAGAACAGCATGCAATACTCTAGGTGTTGCTTAACCAGTGGTATGTACAACAGTATCGTGTCATTACTCTCATTCAATACGTCAGCTGGTGGAGGTAAGCATGCCATACACCTTCACTTCCCTGGCCACCTGTTGTCACTTTCTGTTGTACTTGTACCCCTTCATGTGTTTTATTCAACAACATTTCCTAGGGATCTGCCACTCACTGTGCATGTCCTGCCCTGGTTTAACTTCCCAAAATGTATTACATTGCCCTTGTCTGAGTTAAATTCTAACCACCTTCACTGTCCACTATACCATCAATTTTGGTATCATCTGCAAACTTACTAATGATGCCAATAACATTCTTATCCAATTCATTAATATTTATGACAGTCAATAAAAGATCCAGCATCGGTCACTACAACACCCCACTGGTCATGAGGATCCATCTAATAAATAATCCTCCATCAGCATCTGCATTTACCAGCAAGCCAATTCTGTACCAATTTGGCTAACTCTCTCTGACTCTCTTGTTATAACCTTCCAGACTGGTTTACTATGCGGGGCTTTGTTAAAGGCCTTGATCAAGTCCATCTAGATATTGGTTACTCTTGTTTTTCCCAGAAAACCCTCAAATTTGTGAGACACTGTTTCCACAAAGAAAGCTATGTTGACTATCCTCAATCAGTCTTTGCCTTTCCAGATACAATTAAACCTGGTCTCTCAGAATTCCTTACAATATCTTTCCCACCAACCTTGCCCTTCATTCTAGCCACAACAGGCTAGTTCTGAGCTCTCCTTGTATAACTTTTTTAAAAACCTCCCATTTACTGGACATCCCCTTAACTGCCATCAGCCTCTCCCAGTCAACTTTGTGAGTTCCTGTCTGATGTCATGAAAATTAGCCTGCCCACAATAAGAACTTTGCGTTTCTATCTTCTACTTATGTGGCCTCACTGGGCATTTCACTAGAGATATCTTCTCAAACTACTGCCATGATAAATCTTCCCAAACAACAGTGCAACTTATTCTCCTCTCTTACCCATCCCTCCCAACTATGTTTCTGTAATAGTTAAAATGTCACAATCCCATGTGCTGATCCATACTGAGTTCATCTGTCTTACCTGTGAAATTCTTGTGTTAAACTAGGTGTAATTATGTTTATCAGACTTTGTCCGCTCCCACCTGTGGTGCTTGTTTGTTTTAGTCTCTAACTTTGCTTAATCTTTCTCATCAGAATGTACTATTCCTTTGTGTCCCTTCCCAAGGCTAAACTCGTTTTATCCCTCCTGAGTATCACTTGCTTTCAAAAAATGAGTGATACCCAGAGCAGGAAGTAATGTTTGTGATGAAGATGCTTCCTAAAGCTCATAGTTACGGTTAGGATCAAACTGGGTAATTTCTTGGATTGAACTGATAGAGCTCTCTTGTTATTAGCCAATCTCTCAGTGCCAAGAAATACTCAAGTTCTCTAGGTTTAGAGGTTGCCAATGAGGCTAATATAGGATTTACAGACTCTACTACAGACACAGTGGTGCTTGGTGGGCCAAGTACATGATTAGTTTGGGAGGTGGTCTGCAGCTTTCAAGTTTATTTCATCTGACTGTACAATTATACAACCAAATGAAACATCATTCCTCCAGACCATGGTGCACCCACAGTACATACATCACACACAGCACATAAAACAAAATGTAATTGAAAGTACATGTGAAGTGCGCAACATGGGTAAACAGTCCAGTAAACAATAAAACATGCTGTCCTAGTAATGAGAATTTGGTGGTCTCACAGTCTGGGGGAGCAAGCTGTTACCCAGTCTGGCTGTGAGCTCTAGTCTTGATGCTCCTGTACCTCCTTCCTGATGGTAGTGGGTCAAAGAGATCATGGGATGGTGGTAGAGTTCCTCAAGTATGCTCTGATCCCATGGTTTATGATGGACTTCTGGCGTATAGACATGGTTTTAGATGCATTCTTGAATATTCCTGTTCCATTTTGAGTGGCCTGCAGCCTGGAGTCCCAGGAATCTATGGGAATGTTATACTTTTCTAAGAAGACTCTGAGAACATCCCTGTCCCTTGATCTTGAGGTCATTATCTTCAAATACTTGAGGGTCTTTACCTCAAAATCCTAAAGACTGAACTTGCACAATGGAGGTGATAGGGAGTTACATCATCATCATCATCATCATCATGTGTCTTCGCCGAACAGCGAGAGAAGTCGGAAAGCAATGTTTGCCTTGTAAATGTCAAACATAAAGCTGTATACGCATGACTTACAGTTTGCCTGCTAAACATGTGCTGATGCAAGTGTCTTCTGCACACTCCAGCTGAATGGTTGAAGTTGCAATGACTTTGGTTTAAGTCTATAGGTGATACAGGTTGGATACCTTCCCAGTCTTCAGAAGTCCAGCATAAATGATGGGACCAAAGCATTCTTGAAGGTCCTTCCACCCATTCCACAAGCTCTTTGACCCACTACCATCAGGAATACCTGCCACCTTGTACTACTACCTCCCCTCCCACAATTTTCTTACTCTGACTTCTCCCCTTCCTTTCCAGTCCTGGTGAAGGGTTTTGGCCTAAAGCATCAGTTATTTTCTCTTTTCCATGGATGCTGCCTGGCCTACTGACTCCTCCAGTATTTTATTATCTTCCTATTTGTCCTATGGATTAGGTCCAATCCATTGAGAAGCTTGTTGAAAGATGGCTGCAGCATCCCAACAAGAAAGAGTGAGGGGAGGATTGAGATGATGATATAGGCTTTGAATGACCTTAGTGATATTAGTCCAAATGTGATTTGACTGTTGAGGTTCATGACTTGGATACCACCTTCAACCAAATGTGAAACAGACGAATATCCATGACAATATCCAACATAGTAATGTGGCTGAAGAAGACACACAGTTGCTCTAGCTTACTGTCATCCATGATCCTGTTATATCCTTCCTTGCCTCCAAGCTTCTGAAACAAAGATCCAATCGACTGCAACAAACGTGAATGTGCAAAATTACATTGTCCACATCCATAAAGAATTAGAAACTTTAATGATTCAAATAACTTTTATGTTGCTGCCTGCTGGAGATAATGAGATTACACCAATTTAACTGCTCAGAGAAAAGAAATTAAGATGAATTTAGCTGGGTTCCTGGGCAGTTCATTAATTCATACTTTATTAATAAAATAGGAAAGGTAATTAAAATCATTATTTAATACTTCAGTTCTAAAAGCAAAAATATGACTCATTTCCTGTTCAAACAGACTTAAAAGATGTTAATCGCTTCATCAGTTGCATCTATCCCAAACTTCAGGATTTTACATGCATTTTTAAAAATCATTGTGAGACACTGTGGGTTGGACTGTTTCAAAACTACTCTCAGTATGTGAAAATTCAAGACATAAAGAATCTGAAAAATTACAAAGAAGAATTTTCTACTCATTTTTATTCAGTGACTTCTCAACTTCCCCTCAAGGCAGGCTATAATTTTATATAGCAAATTGAATTCATCCTAACACACCATGTTAGCAATGCTGTATTGTGACCCGGGAGCCATCTGCAGTCTGAAGAGCTCATTGGGCTGGATCTGATGAGAACCAAATTTTACTTTGAGGCCATGGAAGGATTCAGTTGTGCTAACACAGATATTGCTCAGATTAAAAGCAATTTTAATAGCTATCAAGAGTAGGTGATCAGGAAATTACAGTTTATAGAATTTAAGTGTTATAGATTTCTATGAGGTCTATTTATGTAAACACAAGATATGCTTTATATGGTTGGGTTGGGTTGTTCTCTGATCTTGGCAATCCATTTGCAAAGGTTTTGTCGCCATACTAGGAAACATCATCAGTGCGCTGTTCACTTGTGGTGTTGTGGTGAACTATGTGCCTGTCGGGACACGCCCCCTGCTGACTGCTCCTGTGGCTCCTCCCACAGGCCCCTGTATAAAGGAGATCTGAGGCCTGATGCTCGGCCTCAGTCTCCAGGACATTGTATGATAGACACTCACTCCTGGTTCCTTCTTCCAGTCAATAAAAGCCGATATCTCGCCTTACGTCTCAGTGTGAGTTATTGATGGTGCATCAGGTGTGTCCTCCAAATGCTTGCCCTTTATATACTTTTCAATCAGTTTATTGCTTGTCATTAGGGAAACCCAATTGTGACGCAGGGAGGGGGTCTCATCGTAACAAACTCTATACGCTGTCTGGAATTTTGCCTGCATTAGCTTACAAATAAGATCGAGATCTACACATCTGTTTATAGATTTGTTTGTGGAAAACTGTGCTTCTGGGAGTCTCTTTGCATGCCATGTGTTTGCCTGCACCGTGACTTTCACTGATGCCCAGCTGAATTTGTGCATCCTCTCGATCTTCATGGGTAGAGTCGAGGGAGAGTTGGACATGCCGCTTAACAAGCCAGCTGATATTCTTGCATCACAGTTGGGTTTCCCTAATGACAACCAGTGAACTGGTTGGTAAGTATTTAAAGGGCAAGCATTCAGAGGACACACCAGAAGTGAGCAGCACACTGATGATGTCACCTTGCACGGTGACAAAATGTTTGCAACTGGATTGCCAAGATCAGAGGACAATTCAACCCAACCACCAACAACCCAAGCTACACATTTTCCATGTTATTTCTATGTTCTGTATTTTGTAGCTCACCAGGTGCCTAATTTCAAGTATTACACTGGTTAAGGTTCAGCTTGACACTGAGAGAGCCATAAGAAAGACGGAAGCGTCCCAGTCGTTTTTTTTTAAATCAAAGAATTGGCCACCTTTTATTGAAGGAATAGGATGGTGTCTAGGACACAGAATTATTTTATCTTGCTCGAGGAGGGTGAATGAAAATGAACTCAGTGGGGTTCCTTCATATCTGGTGGACAACTCCATTTGGAAGATGCATCACGAAAAATAAATACACTATTGATTTTGCTTCTTCCCTATAAATGTAGTAGAAACATTTGATCTTTATTCAATCATTTTTCTTTGTACAGGTACTCTATAAAATGTTCAATTCTTTTACGACCATTGGTATAGACAATATACAGGCTGTGGATTACATCAAGGGTTTAGGTAAGAAAATTCAGCACACGTGCTTATGTGTAGTTAACTATCTCTGTTAAAGATGTTGTTTCAAGTCTGTAAGTACTCATTTGAGGAAGGATACAAAAGCAAACAGAATGCAATTACTTCACTGTAAGTTACTTGGAAATGGGGTGGTGGAGGGAGTAGCAGTGAAGACAAGGGGCAGTCATTATTTAACTGTTCAATATGCCTCTTACAGCCAAGTCCCAAACCTAGGAGCAGTTGCAGAGGAAATCTGATCTGAAATTGAGATCTATATTGGAGCTGAAGAAAACAAAAAAAAATTATTAAAGAGCAGTTTATCTCACCAGAGTTGTTTCAGAATGGAATCTGAATGTGACGATATTCATATTAACTAGTCCAGCATTCAAAATCATTTTTACTTTATCAACAACTTTTTTTGCAGTATGTTATAAAGACTATAGTAAGGAGTACAGATTGTCTGTAGTTATCACTTGCATTGTTGTCAAAACTTGAGTTTTAATATTACAAGTATGCTGGTGAATGTATTCCGAGTGTGACCTGGGCATCAGCATGATGTCTCAATGCACATTCCAGCATACTAATTCTAAAATTTCTCCAAAAATGATACAAATCTATGACTACCTCCATTATTTATATTATACAGAGGTTTCTTCTTTCTATATTCTTCAGTTTGAAATGACTCGCCCCTTGTCTTGTAATTACTTCCCTTGTTTAAAGATTCTTCCACATGCACACACAACTTATAGGCCCAAACTATTTAATTTTTTTTAGTAGTACAACCTATCAATGTTGGGACTTAATTTGAAACTGATTTTGGAATGAAATTTTTGGCAATATATTTTGGAAATTATTTTATGTCCTACTCTCTATTATGCCTCCTTTCTCTTTGGCCTTTTAATTCTGAAAGGGGCACTGAGAAAAGCCTATCACATCTCCTCCCTCTTAAGTTGTTGGAGAGGGAATTGAGACCTCTAGAATAATACTCTGTCTCTCTGTCTCCAGTGCCAATAAGAAGTATTCACCCCACCCCTTGAAAGCTTTAATGTTTTATTGCTTTACAATATTGAATCACAGTGGATTTAATTGGCTTTTTTTGACACTGATCGACAGAAAAGACTCATTCGTGTCAAAGTGAAAATAAATTTCTACAAATTGGTCTAAATTTATTACAATTATTAAACACAATAATTGATTGCATAATTACTCATCCATTCAAGTCAGAATTTAGTAGGTGCACCTTTGGCAGCAATTACAGCCTTGAGTCTGTGTGGATAGGTCTTTATCAGCTTTGCACATCAGGACACTACAATTTTTCCCCATTCTTCTTTACAAGAGTGCTCAAGTTCTGTCTCATTGCATGGGAATCGTGATTGAACAGCCCTTTTCAAGTCCAACCACAAATTCTCAATGGATTGAGGTCTGGACTCTGACTAGGCCACTCCAGGACATTAACTTTGTTTTTAAGCCATTCCTGTGTAGCTTTGGCTTTATACTTGATTGCTGCCTTGCTGGAAAACAAATGCTCTCCCAAGTCACAGTTCTCTTTCACACTGCATCAGGTTTTCCTCCAGGATTTCCCAGTATTTTGCTGCATTCATTTTATCCTCTGTCTTATAAGCCTTCCAGGGCCTTCTGCAGTGAAGCATCCCCACAGCATGATGCAGCCACCACCGTGCTTCACGGTAGAGATGATGTGTTTTTGATGATGTGTAGTGTTTGGCTTTATGTCAAATGTAGTATTTAGTCTGATGGCCAAAAGCTGAATTTTGGTTTCATCAGACCATAGAACCTTCTTCCAGCTGCTTTCATAATCTCCCACATGCCTTCTGGCAAACTCCAACCAAGATTTCATGAGGTTTTTTTTCAACAGTGGCATTCTCTTTGCCACTCTCCCATAAAGCTGTGATTGGTGAAGTAGTTGTTATATACGCAAATCCCATCTCAGCCACTGGGGCTTGTAAAACTCCTCCAGAGTTGTCATAGGTCTCTTGGTAGCCTCCCTCACTAGTCCCTTCTTGAATAATCATTCAGTTTTTGATGATGTCCTGCTCATTGCAGATTTACAGCTGTGCCATAGTCTTTTCATTTCTTGATGATTGACTTAACTGTACTCCAAAGGATATTCAGTGACTTGGAAATTTCCTTGTATCCACTCCTGACATGGGATTTTCAATAATCTTTCAGTGGAGTTGCTTGGAGGGTTCTTTTGTCTTCTTCGTATAGATTTTGCCAGGATACTGACTCACCAGCAGCTGGACCTTCCAGATAGAGGTCTATTTTTACCACAGTCTCCAAAAACAGATCTCCATTTGACTATTATGTGGCTTCTAAAACCAATTGGCTCCAACTATGATGATTTGGTGTGTCATTTAAAGGGAGTGAATACTTGTGCAATTATTTAGTTTTTTATATTTGTAATTAATTTAGATCATTTTGTAGAGATCTGTTTTCACTTTGACTCAGAAGTCTTTTTCTGTAATCAGTGTCAAAAAAAGCTAAATTGTATCCACTGATTCAATATTGTAAAACAATAAAAAGTGAAAACTTCTGAGGGGGAAGGGGTGGGATTTGAAAACTTTTACAGGCACTGTATATATTTGTCTCTATATTAACAGGATCTTCCACAAAATCAGTTTCCACTCAGACCTTAAAGTTGGTGCCCATTTCAATTGCTGCAAGTTTCACTTTGACCCCTACCATGCCTACATCAGTGTCCTAATATTGAGACAGTGCATGTAAATAAATAAAATGAAAAAATTAGTGTGGTCTTTGTCCTGGGGAGAGACGAGAAAAGGAAAACCCTAGTTTGTTTTGTACTAGCTGGAAACTGTTATTAATATTGATGCATAATCAATAGTGTCATATATTTATACTATACATGACAATGACGTTTTTTTTCAGATTACCGTGAAATTAGTGTTTTTTTCATTAACCTGAACATTATTTGGCCAATGATGGCAGAAAAAGTATGTACAGCAGAAAATACTGAGAGGACATTCTGAGATGAGTTCTTCATGTCGATAAGTTCATGTTTGCTTTTTTTAGGTTCAGTCTTTGTGGTGAGCTTGGGTGGAACTGCTGTAGGAATTACCTTTGCCTTTCTGCTGGCCCTCATCAGCCGTTTTACTAAGCGGGTCCGCATCATTGAGCCGCTCTTTGTGTTCCTGATTGTTTACTTGGCCCATCTCACAGCTGAAATGATTTCACTCTCCTCCATCTTGGCGTAAGTTGATTTAGCCCCCAGCCGTTCACTTTTACCATGACATTGTGAGCTGAACCCCGAGGAGTTAATGAAGGGTGACTTTGTTAGCTTTACGAGTAGAATGTGGGATGAGTCAGCATGGAATTCAAGCACAAGGAGCTCAGATCTGCCATTTTCACAGTCGTCATCTGTGGGCATGTTGTGATAACAATCCTCATTGGACTGGGGGTGATTGCTCAGTGTGCTGTTAGCTGTGGGGATAAAGGTAAAGGGATATCAAAAATGCTTTTAGAGAAAACATTGAAAGAATGTTTTGGGGAAAAAAAGAAACAGACTTAAATCTGAAGGAAGCAAATTGAGACTATAAGGCAAAGAATGTAATTAGGCCTTTCAGCCCATTGAGTTTGCTCTACTATTCGACCATGACTGATTTATTTTCCTTCTCAAGCTCATTCGTCTGGCTTCTCCCAGTAAACTTCAATGCCCTGACTAATCAAGATACAGATTTCAGGAGTAAGAAAGGGAAGGAGGAAGGAAGTTAAGAGAAAGATGTCAGAGCCTGAGAGGAAAAATAAAAATAAAGGAAATCACAGAATCAACGACAAACAGAAGTTCTCAGAAAAGAAAGGGATAAATGAAAAGAGTATTTAACGTGGACAAATTCAATTGAAAGAAATAAATTTACAAGAGGCACGAAAGTCAAAAATAGAATGGGCACAAGGGAGACTCTCTCAGCTTTTCTTCCTCTCTCATTCTCCTGAGGTACAGAGGTTTAAAATTGATGGGGCTCCTTCAGGATGTAGGGGCATTATAGTTGGCATTTTAGGAGCTGAATAATGGTCTAAAGAAGCATACACTTCCCTCTAATGAATGAATTAACAATCTTCTTCATGCAGGCAGAGTGGTCATAGCAGTGAGATGGGGATGGCTGAAGCTGAGATACAAAACTAGTTCTTAAAGTGAATGTAAAAAGCAAGAAAATAATTCCTAGAATTGGGGTTCAGACTCCTAGAGAGGCAGGCTACTTGAGGCTAAGATGAAAACTTTAATCGTATAGAGAGAAAGTGAATCTTTGGTATTTTCTACCCTGTAGAACTATGGAAACTTGGTGATTCAGTATTTTTTCTCAAAGCAGAGCTTAATATGTTTCTGGATCTTAGTGCAATCGAGTGAGGTGGTGACAGTGAAACAAAATGGCATTGAGGTAGAAGATCAATCGATAAACGGTGATGCAAGCTCAAAGTGCCGTATCACCTACTCTTGCTCTTAACTTTCATTTCAAAGATTAAAGTAAATTTATTATCAAAATACATATGTCACCATATTCAACCTTGAGATTCATTTTCTTGCAGACATACTCAATAAATCCAGTAACCATAACAGAATCAATGAAAGACAACACCAACAGAGCAGACAACCAGCTTTTAAAAGACAACAGACTGTGCAAATACAGAAAGAGAGGGGGAAATAGTTATAAACAAATAAGCAATAAATATTGAGAACATGAGATGAAGAGTCCTTGAAAGTGAGTCCATGGGTTGTGGGAACAGTGTAATGATGGAGCAGCACTATTTCTTTTTTTGTAATTTATTTTTTTATCATCAAACAAACATTTCCATAGGATGTATTCAGACATTGTACATATATATCATATAATCATATATATCACAAATCTCCACAAAGTATTTATCTGAGGTATACACTTATAGAAAAGAATGGGAAGAAAAAACAAGCAAAAGGGAAAGAACTATATACAAGTAGGGAGTGATCTTTTTTTACAACATATTCATTGATTTGTGAGAATAAAATCAGGCCGATGAGGCATTATGTAGTTAAACCATTTTTCCCAGTATGAATCAAATTGTTCCAACTTATGGTTAACAGATGCTGTTATCTTCTCCATTTTGTAAATATCTGTTGTAATTTCCATCCATGTATTTAAAGTTGGGCTCTCCTGTGATAACCATTTCCTAGTAAGAGTCTTTTTATCAGTCATCAACAGTATATTCATTAAATATTTATCTCTTTTCAACCATTCTTGAGGTATATATCCAAAATATATGGTCTTACTCTCTAAGGGTATTTCACATTTAAAGATGTCTTGTAGAGCAGCACTATTTCAAACACTGTTTGCACTAAGTCACTTCAATTCTGTGTCAACTTCGAACTCCTATTAGCAGTAACAGTATAATTGACAAACTAATATGTATATATATAAAAAATTATTTATATATTTATTTATAGAAAATTTACTATTTTTGTGTGATCAGTGTCTTAATGCAATGTTACTTGAATTAATGCCCACCCTTCATTCTTAACCTGCTTGCAGTTTTCTAATACTTAGTTGAAGAAACAAGATCAGTCACAGTGGAACTGAAATTTACAGCGCAATTTTCTAGGTGATGAGCAACTAGCAATAGGAGAGGAAAAGAGGGATCTAAGTCATGTAGATAAATCAGTTAAGGGCAGTAGGCAGGTACAAACAAACAGGCAAGGATTTTAGTGGATTGTTACCCCTTCTGTCTAAAGGATTATAAGCCATAAAGAATGAAGTCGTATTTCAGGTGAGGCCCGGAAATGATGGTGCATCTTTTACTGGCTACTGTACAGTATGACCTCCTTCTGGGCCTATTACTGAAAATTTCAGCACTGCTAAGGACAAAGGCCTCAGGTGCTACTGAAGTTGTTTTCTTCCACAGGCTTCACAGTAAAGTATTGGAGGATGGGTGGTAGGAGATCCAGCAGTCAAAGGCCCAATTGGGCCTGGGATTGTTTGAGATGTTTCTGGCCATCTGAAGGCATTGGGTGTTGGGGAAAGGCATTCATCATCCACTTCCAGCATTAAGACTGGAGTTGGGAGGGGGGCAGCAATGTGGCTGACTCTTTCCACCCTGGGAGAATCAGCAAGGTGAGATGCATCGGGTTGGAAATTGGGCTCCATTGGTAGACTGGAGGTGAAATGATTGGGGCCAGAGAGCATTCAGTGGGAAGGAAATGGGACTCATTAATGGATTGGCAGGGGAAAAGGCATGTGGTGGGGTAACCCCAAAATATAAGGCAACTAATATTTCCAGTCTTAAAAATTAGTTATTCCTGAGATGATCAACAATGTTTTCTTAGAACATTATGGATTAATTCCTCTTGAAAATTTCTTAAGAGGAGCTTTTTATTGGGAACAAAATCATTTGATGTACAACTGATGGGAAAGGGGACAGACATACAAGCACAATTCAGATTGGAAAACACTTAGATAAACTTTCTTTCTTTCTAAATCTTTTTATTATTATTAGTAATATGGACAAAATACAACTGATATATTGATAAAGAAATTACAAACATACAAATTCCATTACGTATGAAAAAAAACATACATAATAGTTACAATATAAATGAGTTTACCAAGACATAAGCCATAAAATATATGTATGAACATGGTAAGTCTAAATATTTCATAATATATTATATAAAAACACAGAAAAAAGAAAGAAAAAATATATATATATTTAATGTAAAACTAGCTAATCTAATAACTAATAACTAATATAGAAGAAAAAAGAAGCAAAAAAAGAGAGAGAGAAAAAAGGGGGCTGTTTATAATATCTCACAAGAATAAATATTCATCAATGCCGTCACTTCCGGTCCTCTCAACATACATAAGCTAAAAGCTGGGAAATCAAATGAACTTGGCACAGGGTCATATTACATCATATGAAAATGTTGAATAAATGGTCTCCATAACTTTTCAAATTTAATAAAAGTCTCAAAAACACCACTTCTAATTTTTTCTAAATTTAAACATAACATAGTTTGAGAGAACCAATTAAATACAGTGGGAGGATTAATTTCCTTCCAATTCAACAATATAGATCTTCTAGCCATCAGAGTTAGAAATGCAATCATTCGACAGGCAGAAGAAGATAAATGCAGTGAGTCTAACATTGGTAAACCAAAAATTGCGGTAATAGGATGAGGTTGTAAATCAATATTCAAAACCACAGAAATAATATCAAAAATATCTTTCTAATATTGCTCCAAAAATGAACAAGACCAAAACATATGAGTTAAAGATGCAATTTCAGATTGATATCTATCACAAATAGGACTAATATGAGAGTAAAAATGAGCTAATTTATCCTCGATATATGAGCCCTTTGTATGACCTTAAATTGTATTAATGAATGTTTGGCACATAACGATGATGTATTAACTAATTGAAGAATTCTATCCCAATTCTCACTAGAAATAATAAGGCTAAGCTCTCTTTCCCAATCCTTTTTAGTCTTATAAAGAGGCCCTGAACGTATCTTCATAATTATATTATAAAGTTTTGAAATAAGCCCTTTTTGAAAAGGGTCTAATTCAAATAAACTCTCCAAAATATCTGAAGGCACAAAATTTGGAAACGTAGGGAGTACAGAACTTAAAAAACGTCTAATCTGTAAATATCTAAAAAAATGAAATCTAGGCAAGTTATATTTGTTGTATAATTGCTCAAAAGACATGAAACAATTGCCCAAAAATAAATCAGAAAATCTTACTAATCCCTTAGTTTTCCAAGCCGAATAAGCTTGATCTATAATGGAAGGGTGGAAAAAACAATCAGATACAATAGGACTATTTAAAACGAATTGAGTCAACCCAAAAAATCTCCGAAATTGAAACCATATACGCAAAGTATGTTTAACTATCGGGTTGTCAATTCGTTTCGGCAATTTAGAAAGAGCAAAAGGGAGAGAAGTCCCTAAAGTAGAACCCAGAGCATAAGCTGATACAGATTTAGTTTCTAAACTCACCCAACAAGGGCCAAAAGATCCACCCCCATCTTTCAACCAGCATAACAAGTATCTAATATTAACTGCCCAATAATAAAATCGGAAATTAGGTAATGCTAACCCGCCTTCCTTTTTTGTCTTCTGTAAATATATTTTACCTAACCTGGGATTTTTATTCTGCCATATATATGAAGAAACTTTTGAGTCAACATTAGTAAAAAAAAAAGATTTCAGGATAAAAATTGGTATCACTTGAAAAATATATAAAAACTTAGGTAAAATAACCATCTTAATAGCATTAATCCTACCTATTAGGGATAAAGATAATGGTGACCACTTAGTAAACAAACCTTTAATCTGATCAATTAAGGGTAAAAAATTAAATCTAAATAAATCTTCATGGTTTTTTGTGATATTGATCCCTAAATAAGTAAAAGAATCATTAACTAATTTAAAAGGTAAATTTCCATAAATTGGGACCCGTTTATTCAAAGGAAACAATTCACTTTTATTAAGATTTAACTTATACCCAGAAAACTCACTAAATTGAACCAATAATGATAAAACTGCTGGGATGGATTTCTCCGGGTTAGAAATGAATAGTAATAAATCATCTGCATACAAAGATAACTTATGAATGTCTGTCCCACGATTAATACCCAAAATATCCTGTGATTGTCTGATGGCAATTGCCAAAGGTTCTAAGGCAATGTTAAATAGTAATGGACTAAGAGGACGTCTAGTGCCCCGAAATAGGCGAAAAAAGGGAGATCTTTGATTATTGGTAAACACTGAGGCTACTGGAGTATGATAAATCAATTTAATCCATGATATAAATATCGGACTAAAATTAAACTTCTCCAACACATTAAATAAGTAAGGTCATTTAACTCTATCAAATGCTTTCTCCGCATCTAATGAAATCACGCATTCTGAAGTGTCATGTGAGGGAGTATAAACAATATTCAACAATCTCCTAATGTTAAAAAAAGAATAGCGATTTTTAATAAAACTGGTTTGATCATCTGAAATAATTTTGGGTAATACCTTCTCCAATCTAGATGCCAGTAACTTAGAAAAAATCTTGGAGTCTACATTCAATAAAGATATTGGTCAATAGGAAGCACAGTTAGTAGGGTCTTTATCTTTCTTCAATATTAGAGAAATGGAAGCTCTATAAAAAGATTGTGGCAAATTCCCCAATCTAATGGCTTCCTCAAAAACCTTACATAACCAAGGGGAAAGAGTAGTGGAAATTTTTTTAAAAAATTCAACTGTATAACCATCTGGACCCGGTGCTTTCCCAGAATTCATTGAGGAAATAGCCCCTTTAATTTCTACATCCGTAATAGGAGTATCCAATATTAAAAGATCATCTGATGATAATCTTGGAAAATTTAATTTCCCAAGAAAATCAGATATGGTATTATGATCTTGAGGAAATTCAGATTGATACAGGGAGGTATAGAAGTCTTGAAATGCCTTATTTATCTCATCATGATTAACTGTCAGATTCCCATTCTGCTGACAAATCTTAGTGATTTGACGTTTAACTAAAGCATTCTTCAATTGACTAGCTAACAGTTTACCAGATTTATCACTATGTATATAAAAATCAGATCTATTTTTCATTAATTGATTTTCAATTGGAGATGTAAGTAATAAACTATGTTCCATTTGAAGTTCAACCCTTTGTTTGTAAAGCTCCTTACTAGGAGCAATCGAATATTTCTTATCAATCTCTTTAATTTTATCAACCAATAAAAGAGTTTCCATCTTAGTACGTTTCCTCAAACCAACAGAATAAGAAATAATCTGTCCACGTATATAAGCTTTAAAGGTGCCCCAAAGTGTTCCTCAAGAGATATCATCTGTAGCATTAGTTGAAAAGAAGAAGTCAATCTGCTCCTCCATAAATTTTATAAAGTCAGAGTCTTGCAATAAGGTAGAGTCAAATCGCCATTGTCTGGCATTAGAAGCTGTATCCATAAATTTCATAGAAAGTAATAATGGAGCATGATCAGAGATAGCTATAATATCACAGTTACAACCAATTACCAATGGAATAAAATGAGAGTCTACAAAAAAATAATCAATTCTCGAATAAGAGTGATAAACATGTGAGAAAAAAGAAAACTCTTTGTCTTTAGGATGCCGAAATCTCCAAATATCAAAAACTCCATTGTCAGTCAAAAAAGAGTTAATACAAGTGGCCGACTTATTAGGTAAAGTCTGAATAGATAAAGATTTATCCATCAAAGGATTTAAACAGCAATTAAAGTCACCACCCATTATTAACTTATATTCATTTAGATTGGGTAAAGAGGTAAATAAGGACTTAAAAAAGTCAGGACAATCCACATTTGGAGCATCAACATTAACCAAAGCAACCTTTTTATTATAAAGTAAACCCATAATTAACAAAAATCTAACATTCAGATCTGAAAAAATATCATGTTGAACAAATGGAATAGAGGAGTCAATAAAAATTGAAACTCCTTTTACTTTAGCATTCGAATTTGCGTGATACTGTTGACCTCGCCAAAATCTAAAAAAAATGAAATTTGTCCTCCTTCCTCACATGAGTTTCTTGTACAAAAATGATATGAGTATTAAGTCTTTGGAATACTTTGAAAATCTTCTTTCGTTTAATTGGATGATTTAAACCATTAGTATTCCAAGACACAAAATTAATGGTCTGAGCCATAATTCTAAAATCAATCCTTTGGTATAGAAAGGGTTAACCAACTTATAAACTCATGCACCCAGAAGAGGAACAAAAGTAAAGAGAAGACCCGGAAGTGACGACAACAGACATATTTGAAGTTCAAAAACAGCCCAAATAAAAAAACTAACACAAACTGATGCAAAAAAAATAGAATTAGAAAACAGACCATCCCCCACCCCCCAAGAAAAAGAGAAAAAGCCAAAATATGACTTAAAAAAGGAAAAAGTAATACTAATTCTACCCCCATGTCAGCTGAAGAACACTCCATATATAAAGGATATATATAAAAGAATCACCCCGACTTTAAAAATTAAAATCGCTATAATAAAAACCATATTTCTAAGTATAGTTAGTTGTAAAAAAAATAAGAATATAGTCACAAAAAAAATTATAAATCGGGCTCTAGCCCAGACAAAACAAAAAATATTTAAGCTGTGATAAGCAATGCATTGTAGGAAGAAGACGAAAGAAAGAAAAAAAATAACACCATCTTAAGCAAAACCAAAAATCTTTTTCAAAAAACCACCATCTTAATCAAAGAAAAATTCACCTTCAAA
Organism: Hypanus sabinus; assembly: GCF_030144855.1. NCBI lineage: Eukaryota > Metazoa > Chordata > Chondrichthyes > Myliobatiformes > Dasyatidae > Hypanus > Hypanus sabinus. Next base: position 25,637,458 of record NC_082722.1, read on the forward strand.
GAATTAAAAATATACCTTCAAAGGAACAAAGTTAATGGACAAAAATGTAGTATAATGGTTAAAGTGTATAAGGCAGAACAATTAATATGACGAAAACATGCTTTAACTTAAGTATAAAGTATAGGATGAACCTACACCAATAACCAGATGTTAATTCTGGTTTAAGAGATCAAGAACCATCTTACACGATCAGAATCGTTCATTTATTAGAGACCGGTGTCTGTAGCAGTAGGGAAGTACTCCTCCAGATATTTTCTCGCTTCTGAAGTTGAAAGAAAAATCTGTCGTGGAGCATTCGACGGAGAAATTCGAAGCTTCGCAGGGTATAGAAGCGCAGGTTTCAGATTTTTCTCATAACATTCAGCCATCAACAGTTTAAAAAGAAGCCTTCTTTTTAAAAGGTCAGGGCTAAAGTCTTCGACCAGGTGGAAGCAGTATTCTTTGAATTTAATCATTCCTGCCCGACGAGCTGCACGTATAAGTTGTTCTTTGTCATGTACATAATGGAACCGGACAATTACCACCGAAGGTTTGTCTGTAGCACTCGGTGATCGGCACCGAATTCTATGTGCCCGATCCAATAAAGGACGGTTATTCGGGAAAATCGTCGGAAACGCTTCTTTTAAAAGTTGAGCAAAATATTTCGAAGGGTCATCTTTTTCTATGCCGTCTGGAAGACCAAGTATACGTAAGTTCTGTCTTCTGGACCGATTCTCAAAATCGTCACTCTTGGCTTTAAGGGCTTCCATCAGCTTAATGGTCGAAATTAAATCCTGTTGCAGTTTTCCAATAGTCAAATCTCGCTTCCGAGCATCTTCTTGCAGAGACGCGATAAGAGCTTGTTGCTGTTTAATTACTGAATCCGTCTTAACCATATACTCTTGAAAAGCCTTTATATCTTCTTTAAAAAATTGTTGTAGTTCATCAAATTTTTTATCCAAAACCTCCATAAACAATTCATGTTAATTGAGTTTGTTGTGGTGGAGCCTGCTTCTTTCCGTTACCGTTCGGATTGCGTCCGGGATCCAGTCCCTTAGACCTGAGAGACATTTCTGTTTGCATATCTTCAAAAGTTCATAACAAACTCTTGGCAGAAAGTTAAAAAAAAATTAACGGTATAGGTAAAAATAAGCTGAATAAGGGTGATCAAAGGTTAAAAGAAAGTAAAGGTTATGGAGCGAATCCAAAACAGTACTCACTCCATGAGCGTCTCCAGCTGACTCCCTAGATAAACTTCCATGGTGATAGGAGGTGATGAGGGACTAGCTGTCATTATACTACTGTAGTTCCTGATACTTTGGGAAGCTTTGAAGGGGCTAATGTACGTGTTCACCAAAATGATGCTTGGCTTCGATGGTTCCTAAATGTGAGGAAGGTTGAACCATGTGGAAGATATCAGAAGTTTGCCAAATGAAGTGAGTGAAGGAAGAGGAGTGAGTGCAGTTACTATTACAAGGGAGAAGGTGCTTGAAAAGCTGAAAGACCTAAGGGTTCATAAGTCACCCAGACTAGATGAACTGCACCGTAGAGTTCTGAAAGAGATAGATTGTGGAAGCATTAGCAATGATTTTCAAAAAAATCATTGAACTTTGGCATGGTGCCAGAGCACTAGAAATTGTAAACGTCATTCCACTCTTTACGAAAAGAGGAAGGATGCAGAAAGAAAATTATAGTCCAGTGGTTGGTAAGATGTTAGAGTCAATTGTTAAGGTTGAGATGATGGAGTACTTGATGACACAGAACAAGATGGAGTACTTGATGACACAGAACAAGATAGAACAAGTTGGTGTGGTTTCCTTAAGGGAAAATCTTGCCTGATGAACATGTTTGAATTCTTTGAGGAGATTATTAGGATGAATAAAGGGGATGTAGATGATGCTGTATATTTAGACTTTCAGAAAGCCTTTTACAAGGTGTCACACATGAAGCTGCTTACCAAGATAAGAGTCCATAGTATTACAGGAAAGTTACCAATATGGTTAGAGCATTGGCTGATTGGCAGGAGATTGCGAGTGGGAATATAAGGATCCTCTTCTGGTTGGCTGCCAGTGACTAGTAATGTATCGCAGGAGTCTGTGTTGAGACCAATTCTTTTTATGCTCTACTGTATATAAATGATTAAGATAATGGGATAGATGGCTTTGTGTCAAGTTTGCAGATGATACGAAGATTGCTGGAGGATCAGTTAATGTTGAGGAAATGGCTAGGCTGCAGAAGGACTTAAACAGATTAGGAGAATAGGTAAGAAAGTGGCGAATGAAATACAATGTTGGAAAATGCATGGTTGTGCACTTTGGTAGTAGAAATAAATGTGAAAACTATTTTCTAAATGGGAAGAAAATTCTAAAATCTGAGATACAAAGGGACTTGAGGGTTCTTGTGCAGAACACCCTAAAAGTTAACTTGCAAGTTGAGTCAGTGGTGAGGAAAGCAAATGCAATGTTAGCATTCATTTCATGAGGTCTGGATACCAGAGCATGGATGTGACGTTGAGGCTTTGTGAGGCATTGGTGAGTCCTCACCTTGAGTATTATGAATAGTTTTGGGCTCCTCATCTTAGAAAAACTGGCATTGCAGAAGGTCCAGAGGCTGTTCATAAGGGAATGAAAGGGTTGTCATATGGGGAACTGAAAGTTAGAAGGATGAAGGGGGATCTTACTGAAATCTTTTGACAGAATAGATGTGGAAACGATGTTTCCTATGGTGGGGGGGGGGGTCTAAGATAAGAGGGCACAGTGTCAGGATAGAGGGGCGTCCATTTAGAACAGATGCGGAGAAATTTCTTTAGCCAGAGAATGCTGAATTTGTTACCACAGGCAACTGTGGAGGCCAGATCGTTGGGTATATTTAAGGCAGAGATTGATAGGTTCTTGGTTGGACATGGCATCAAAGGATACAGGGACAAAAGCCAGGGAATTGGGTGGAGGAGGGGAGAAAAGGGATCAGCCATGATTGAATGGTGGAGCAGACTCAGTGGGCCAAATGGCCTAATTCTGCCCCTGTGTCTTATGGTCCTATGAACACAATTGATGTGTTCAAGACTAAGAAGTGCTATGTAATGTGAGGAACCAAAGCAGAAGTGGGTATTGGGAGCTGAGGCGCAGAGCAAATATGATGGAATTGCTTTTGGAACTGTTTCGAGATTCATTTAATAGAAACTGCTAGTGAAAGACTGGAGGGGACTGAGGGGTGACCTGATCAAGGTACTGTATATAAAATCCTCAGAGGAATAGTCTTGGTGAAAGCCCAAAGACTTTTTTTTACCAGTGAGGGTGTGCTAAAAACAAGATCAGATGCAATAAATTTTAAAGGGACACAAGGGGTAGCTTCTTCATGCAAAGAGGATATGTATTGGAATGAGCTGCTGGAAATAGCAGCTGAAGCAAGCACATTAACTACGTTTAAAAGCGATCTAGTTAAATGTATGGATAGAAGAGGTTTCGAGAGATGGGCATCAAACTCAGCTGAGCTCACTGGTCAGTACAGATGGGTTGGGCTCAAGGGCCAGTTTCCATGCCGTGAGACTCTGTGAACCTCTGCTAGAACACTCAGCAGCTCAGAAAGCATTTTGGGAAAGAAATAGAACTGAAGTTTCAGGTGATGGTCTTTCATCTGATGAACTGATGAACAGTCAACAACCTGACACATGAATTTAGACAACGCTGGAGGAACTCAGCGGGTCAGCTAGCATCTACAGACTTGAATAAACAGTAAACATTTTGGGCAAAGGGTCTTGACCAGAACCATGAGTTTATTTATTCCATGGATGCTTCCTGACTTGCGGAGTTCCTCCAGCATTTTATATGTGTTACTCTGGCTTCCCAGCATCTGTGCAAACTCTTATGTTTCTGAATTTAGAACACAGATAGAACATGGAACCTTATGGAATAGGCCCTTCAATCCATAATGTGCTGTTGAACCAATTAAATTACCAACCAAATGGCTAACTAGTCTAGTTTATTCGGCTGACACAATGTCCATATCCTGCACATTCATGTACCTATCAAAACATCCCTCAAAAATCTCTAATGTATCAGCATCTACCTGTCCAGGCAGTGCATTCCAGGCATCCACCATTCTCTGAGTTTTTAAAAAAACATACTCCTCACATCTCCTTTGAATTTACCCCTCCCACCTTAAATGTATGCCCCCTGCTCTTAGACATTTCAACCCTGGGGAGAAAGATACTGTATGTCTACTTAATTGATGCTTCTCAGAATGTTATAAACTTTTATCAGATCTTCACTCAGCCTCACTATTCCAGAGAAAACAACCCAAGTTTGCCCAGTATCTCATTATAGTACATGCCCTCAGATCCAGGCAGCGTCCTGGTAAACCTCTTCTACACCCTTTCAAAAGCCTCAACATCCACAGATCTGCACTTATCACCTCATCAAATAACTCAATCAAGTTAGTAGGATGCAACCTGACCCACACAAAACCATGCAGGGTCTCCCTAATCAGACTATGTTTTCCAAATGCTCATAAATCCTATCCCTAAGAATTCTCTTCAATAACTTCCCTACCACTGATGTGAGACTCACTGATCTATTGTTTCAAGGATTATCCTTGGTTTCTTTCTTGTATAATGGAACAATATTAGCTACTTGCCAGTCTTCTAGGACCTCAACTGTGACTAGAGAGTCCATGAAGATATCGGTCAAGGCCCCAGCAATTGCTTCTCTTGCCTCCCTCAATAACCTGGGCAATGTTCTGTCAGGCCCTTGGGACTTATCCACCTTAATGCTCTTTGATAGACCCAACACTGCCTCTTCCTTTATCTCAAAATATCTAAGCACAACAATATGTTTGGCACTGATCTCCCCAACCTCAATCTCCTTCTCCTTAGAAAATACTGATGTATTCATGAAGAACCTCAGCTGCATTCTTCAAATCCAAGCAAATGTTTCCCCCTTTCTCCTTGAGTGACCCTACCATCTCCCTAGTTATATAATCTTATTCTATTTATTTGGAGATACAGCGTGAAACAGGCCCTTCCAGCCTGATAATCCAGGCCACCAGCAACCCACCAACTTAATCCTAGCCTAATCACAGGACATTTACAATGACCGATTAACCAACTACCAGTCCATCCTTGGACTGTGGGATGAAACCACAGCACTTGGAGGAAACCCAAGTGCACATGAGAAGAACGTACAGACTTTCTTGGAAAGGACACTAGAATTGAACTCCAAACTCGATGAACTTCCCTACCACTGACATGAGACTCACCGGTCTATAGTTTCCAGGATTATCCTTGGTTCCCTTCTTGAATAATGGAACAACTCACCAGTCCTCTGGGACCTTGCCTGTAGCTAGAGACGACACAAAAGTATTGGTCAAGGTCTGAGCAATCTAATCTCTTGACTCTCTCAATAACCTGGGGTATAACCCATCAGGACCTGGGAATCATCCACCTAATGCTCTTTAAAAGCCCTAATACTATCTCTTTACCTCAAAATGCTCTAGCGCATCAATATGTTCAGCACTTATGTCCTTATCCTTTTCATGCTTCTCTTTTGTAAATACTGATGTAAAGTATTCACTTAGGACCTCACCTCCACCTCCAAGCAAATGCCCCCTCCCCCCTTTTCCTTGAGTGGTCCTACTTTCTCCCTAGTAATCCTCTTGCTCTTGATGTTTGTATAGAATGCCTTGGACTTCTCTTTAATCTTAATTGCTAAGGATTTTTAATGGTCTCTCCTGGTTTTCCTAATTTCTCCCTTGGGTTCTTTTCTGGCTTCTTTGTTATTGTCAATGGCTCTGTTAGATTCTGACTTCCCAAGCTTCAGATACTTCTCCTTTTTCTACTTGACTAAATTCATCACCTCTCTCAGCAAATAAGTTTCTTCACCTTGCATTTTTGTCCGTCCCTCTGACTGGAAGATGCCTGTTCTGTACTTTGTGCATCTGGTCTTTAAACACCTTCCATTTGTCAACTGTGGATTTGCACAAAAACAGCTGTTCCCAATTAACTGTCCCTAGTTCCTGACTGATGCTCTCGTGATTTGCCCTGCTCCAATTTAATACTCTCCTACAAGTCTATAGCTATCTAAAACTTGAGGCAACCCCTAACTGCTCACCCACTGTAAGGTCAGTCACCTAGTCAGGCTCATTATCCATCAAAAAGTCCAGTACATCTTTCTCTTATTGCACTATCTACTTATGGATACACAAAATCCTCTGGATGCACCTAACAAAATTTGCCCCATCTAAGCTTGTACTCAGAAGGTCCCAGTTTGCATTGGGGAAGATGAATTCCCACATGAGAACAACTCGATTGTGTTTACACCTTTCCTTAATTTACTGCACATCTGTTCCTCAATGTCCTGCTGGCTACTGGGGCGTCTGTAGTACTTGCATCGGAGTGATTGCACCCTACCTATTTTTGAGTTCTACCCATCTAGACTCAGTGGATGAGCCCTCCATTATGTGTCCTCTTGAGTGGAGCTGTGATATCTTCTCCAATTAGTAGTGTAACTCTCCTCCTACCTCCTGTGCCTCCCTATCTTTTTCTAAAACATTGAAACCCTCAGACATTAAGCACCCATTCTGTCACTTTCTCAGCCAAGTCTCTGCAATGGCCATAACATCATAGTTGCATGCACAGATCCATGCTCTAAATTAATCACCTTTACCCATAATACTCACACTTCAAACACACCTTCCTGTTGCACCTATTACTTTGCTTTTGTTGGTTTTTACTGGCCCTGACTTCTATGTTTCTCTTCATTCTTCCACTTTCTGCCTAGGTGCATTGGTTTCCACCCCCCTGCCAAACTAGTTTAAGCCTTTCCAAGTAGCACCAGTGAACCTCCCTGCCAGGATATTGACTCGTCTCCAGTTCAGGTGCAACCTGTTCCTCTTGTACAGGTTCCCCCTGCCCCAGAAGAGGTTCCAATGATCCAAGAACCTGAAACTTAGCCTCTCATTCATCTGTACTGTCATTCTATTCCTGTCCTGACTAACACGTGGCACTGAGAGTAATCCGGAGATTACTACCTTGGAGGTTCTGCTCTTGTTTATCTCCCTGTTGAAGCTGCCTGAATTGTTGAGCATTTCTGACCTTTTTTCTGCTTAAATCTCATATTTCAAGCATCTTCAACATCTCTATCATAAACTATTTTGAATTGGGAAAATAAATTCTAAGGTGATGACCAAGGAAATTCAATAATAATTATCTTCAGAACAAATAACGTCACAATGGTGCTGGTGAACCACAGCTGTGTTCTGTGGGCTGCAAGACAATACTTATAAGTATACCTCTTTCAATTTTCTCTCAGTGCATTCTGCAGCATGTAATTTCCTTCTAAGCAATGTACTTTTAAATCAACTTAATGATCTACAGATTTCATGTTCATCTGAAGGTTTCTGCAGATCAGGCAGGTACATACCTTGAAGCAGATGAAGGTTCACGGTCAGAAACGAGGCAGGAAGGGTTATATTCTATGCTTGAAGGAAGTGTCTTTCTCCCAACATGCCAGATACAGCAATCAATCTGGAAGGCTTCTTGGTTTTCTGTGTGGAATGAGCTGCTGATTTGGAAAAGGCAAAAATTGGAGGTGTGTGTTTCTTGATAAACTCTCAATAGTGCTCTGATGTGGCGGTTTTGACGAACTCATGTTCCCCCAACCTTGATCACCTAATGGTCAAATGCCGTCCGTTATATTTATCTAGGGAATTTTTCTCCATAATCTTGATCGCAGTTTAACTACCAACAGCAGCCGACTATAATCAAGTACTTGAGATACTGCATGATGCCGACTCCAAACAAAAAACAGGTCATCTCGATGTATTTCAAACCATCATCGTGGACTTCAACCAGATTTGTTTAAATTAAACACTGGCCAGTTACCATCACTTGTAGCACCAGAGGTCCTAACACACTCAAGACCACTGTTATACTAAGATGAGGAATGCCTATCGTTGAATGCACAGACCACATTTCCGTAAATCTGATCACTTGGCTGTCCTTCTATTTGCATACAAGCAGAGGCTAAAGAACAAAACTTCAGAAATTAGGACAGAACGAGAGGTGGTTGCAGGAGGCACAGGAGCAGATACAGGATTGATTCAAGTCAGTGGACTGGGCCGTGCTCAGGGTCTCCTCTTTGTATCTGAATGAATACACCGTGGTTGTAACAGACTTTATTCGAACAGTTGTAGATGAGTGTGGCACACACACAGTGCTGGAGGAACTCAGCAGGCCAGGCAGCATCAATGGAAAAGAATAAGTAGTCAGTGTTTTGGCCGAGATTCCACAAAGTCATAACGAGTCTTCCTCAATCAGAAGTCTTGGATAAATCATGAGATCCACAATCTGCTGGGAGCCAGAACAAATTCATTCAAGTCTGGTGGCCAAAAAAGTTACACAAGGTCCAGGTACAACCTGTGGAAAGCCACCTCATGGATGAAGTGGCAATATAGCACTCAACTTGAATCAACAAAGGATGCTCGACAGTGGTGGCAGGGCTCGAATACTCTGTAGAGTTATATCAAGTGACAGCAGGGCTGTGCTTCCAGGTGAGCTCAATGCCTTTCATGCACACTTCGACTGTCAAAACATGGAGGAACCATCACAAACTCCCCGATGATCCAATGATTTTAGTCTCTGGCGCTGACATGCAAGCAGCCTTTGGGGGTTGGGGGGTGAACCCACGAAAAGCATTCAGTCAAGGCTGAGTACCTGGCCAAGTACTAAAGACCTGTGTCAATCAACTGAGATCTTTAACCTCTTGCTTCAGCAGTCTGAGGTACCCACCTGCTTAAAGCAGGTTTCAATTATACCCACGAAGAACACAGAGACCTGCCTCATGCTCTCTTCTCACTACGTCCATCAAGGTGGTTCAGGAGCCTGTGCCACCAGGTTCAGGAACAGTTATTGCTCCTCAACCATCAGGCTCTTGAACCAAAGTGAATAACTTCAATCAACTTCACTTGCCCCATCATTGAAATGTTCCCACAACCAATGGACCACTTTCAAGGACTCTTTATTTTATGTTCTCAAATTATATTGCTTAATTATTATTTATTTAATTTTGTATTTGCACATTTTGATGTCTTTTGCACTCTGAACACCCAAGCTGGTGCAGTCTTTCATTAATTCTGTTAGTTATTGTTATATGGATTTATTAAATATGGCCACAAGAAAATGAACCTCAGCGTTCTATATGGAGAAATACATGTGCCTTGAAAATAAATTTACTTTGATCTTACCTGAGCTGTATTCCCAGATCTATAAGGATTTAACACACAACAGGACTAGGTTGTTTCTGAGGTCTGAGATCGACCTCAACCACTGTCAAGTTCTGATGCAAAAGAAACAACTAACGCAGAAATCACTGCAGATGAGGCCCAAAGAAATTATCTCTTAAAAAATCACTGAGTAGTGGGGGAAAATTAGAAATTTCTGGAATTTAAAAAAAATTTGAACAAAGCAAAAGTGAGGATAATTTATGGATTGTGTGCAGTAGAAAATGTTAAACCATGGCAGTTCAAATGCAACCATATCTATTATAATGTATCTAAATGTAAATAGTACGAGAATTAAAGGCAGGAGTTATTTGTTCACACTAAGAGTGTGATTGATGCTGCGGTCATACTCAGGGTAAAACTGAATTATGCAAAAGAAGTTTTTTTTTCTTATGAGGATTGTATTGACCACAATACAATTGTGGTCGAATAAGACCACAAGTTTTCCCCTTCTGCACTTACCTATGCCATCATTTGAAAGTTGGTTAAATACTTTATTGCTTGAATCTGAATTGATTTGCAATGAATTGATATCCAATGTGTTTTTCAGAATGAAAATCTCAAATTAAAACAAACATATGGTCTAAAAATCATGCCTAAACAAATTTTTGTATCCTATTTAGTGTCACCTTCTGCGGCCTGTGTTGCAAAAAGTACGTGGAAGCTAACATTTCACAGAAGTCACGCACGACTGTAAAATATACAATGAAGACATTAGCCAGCAGCTCAGAAACAATTATTTTCATGCTGCTGGGAATCTCTGCTGTGGACACATCGAAATGGACCTGGGACACGAGTCTTGTTCTCTTCACACTTCTTTTCACATTTGTCTTCAGGGCAATAGGCAAGTATTCTTGTTTCCTCCCTTCTTCCCACCCTGCATCTTCAGGCCTTCTAGACAGAAAGGACCTATCAATGCCACTAAACCAGAAGTGAACGATATAAGAGCATGCCCTGATTTAATTTGTTCAACCGTTTCCTCTTCCTCCTGCTTGGGTGAGATCACATACACCTAGGTCAAGAGGGCCAAATAGATAAACTATTTCAGATTCCTCCTACTACTCCCACCAACACAGAAGCCTGTCTTCAGTAAAATAGCAAATACTAGTCAGTAAAATGGAGTTGGAATGTTGGCCCTTATCTCAAAGGAGGAAGGCTGCAATCCAAATGGGACTGACTAGTAATAACATTGTACAGTACCTTGTTGGTCTTTAAAATCTGCGCATTGGTCTTGGAGGACAATTAGTTGAATTAGTATCCAAGATTGTGTGTCCTTCTGAAGCTGCATCTGGCTTTATGTCCATAGTAATATGTGATCTAAACCTAAATCTGTTCCAGTACAAATATGTAACTCAAATATTACAGGAAGTTAAATCTTCTAAATAAGCAGCTGGCATCTACACGATAAATGGAAGTATTTCTGTTTTTGAAACTAAGAATTTGATAACTGATCATAGGATGATTCATATTATTGTGTAAAGAAGAAAATGTTTATTGTGCCCAATTTTTACATTCCTAGGTGTAATCCTGCAGAGCTGGGTAGTAAATCATTTCCGGCTTGTTCCGTTGGACAGAATTGACCAGGTTGTTATGACGTATGGTGGCTTAAGAGGTGCAGTGGCTTTTGCATTGGTTATTCTTCTCAATGGTCAGGTTATCAAGGCAAAGGACTATTTTGTTGCAACAACGATCACTGTTATATTTTTCACAGTGATTGTTCAGGTGAGTGTGGCCGTTTACTTGCTTTATATTGTTCAATAATACTTGATGCAGTCCTTCAGTTTGATATTTGCACTGGCATGCAACATTCAAATATGCACCCATTTGTGTCCTAGAAAATATCCTCACTTTCTTCTCGTACATTTTTATTTACCTGGCACAATATATTGGTACTTTAACTTTCGAATATTATTCCATGAAAAGTAAAGCAGATTAGATCACCAAAGAATACTCTATTTCTTAAAATGTTCACTGATTGTTGAAGTGTAATGATCAAAGTCCCATTAATTATTCAGCATGCGGTTCGTATATCTTATCCACATTCATTATTCTGCCTTTGAACTTCCAGTTAGAATTATTCACTTCTATCTTCAAATTGAAAGTGTATTTGTCTGATTACCATGTATATAGTGGCGTTGCATCATTCTTGATACAGACGCTGGATCCACCAGGTCTACAGTTCACAGAAACTTTCTCTCATCCCTTCAGCTTGTCTCGCCAACTTATCAACATTTTGCTCCCGAGTAGATAGGCATATATAAAGGAAAATAAGGATGAACCTATTGCCTCAGCTACATCCTGAGGTGGTATCTAGAAACCAACAACATTCTGGTAAAGAAGGCTGCTATTGAATTTATTAGTTACTGGTTTATTTTATGATCCCACCCAACAAATGCAAACATCACTTCTATAACTTCATAAATCTACAAACTTCTATAAAATCATATCATCGTATTGTTCTCTAGACTGTAATAACTTGGCCGCTTAGTCTTTCTCCAAAGATATAACCTGTTCAGTTCGGCAATCAATCAATACTATTGCTTTGTTTAGTATTCTCAATGCATACCCAGGAACAAGAGCTCTAATGGAATCAGCATTAAAGGAGGTTGTTTCAGAGTTGTATACAGAGCAGTCCTTTGCTGATAACGCAGCTGCTTGTAAAACCTGGCTCACACCCCTTCCCTGCCAGTGGTTTTCAATGCTGAAGCAGGGAAATCTATAAATTTGCTGCTGATACAGCCATTGTTGGTAGAATCTCAGATGGAGATGAGAGGGTGTACAGGAGTGAGATATACCAGCTGGTGGAGTGGTGTCACAGCAACAACCTTGCGCTCAACATCAGTAAGACTGATTGTGGACTTCAGGAAGGGTAAGATGAAGGAACACATACCAATCCTCACAGAGGGATCAGAAGTGGAGAGAGTGAGCAGTTTCAAGTTCCTGGGTGTCAAGATCTCTGAGGAGCTAACCTGGTCCCAACATATCAATGCAGCTATTAAGAAGGCAAGACAGCAACCATATTTCATTAGGAGTTTGGAGAGATTGGAATGTCAACAAAAACACTCAACTTCTATAGATGTGCCGTGGAGAGCATTCTGACCAGGCTGCATCACTGTCTGGTATGGGGGTAGGGGAGTGGCTATCGCACAGGACTGAAAGAAGCTGCAGAGGGTCATAAGTTTAGTTGGCTCCATCTTGGGTACGAGCCTACAAATTACCCTGGACATCTTCAAGAAGTGGTGTCTCAGAAGGGCCGTGTCCATTTGATGCACCATCAATAACTCTGAGACGTGAGTTAAGGTAGGCTTTTATTGGCTGGAAGAAAGCACAAGCAGCAAGCGACCACCACACGACATCCTGGAGACTGAGGGAGGAGCAGCGCCTCCAATCGCCTTTATACCGGGGTGTGTGGGAGGAGCCACAGGAGCAGTCGGGGGGGGGCATGTCCAGACAGGTATATATAGTTCACCACACCATTATTAAGGACCCCCAGCACCCAGGGCATGCCTTTTTCTCACTGTTACCATCAGGTAGGAGGTACAGAAACCTGAAGGCACACACTCAGCAATTTGGGAACAGCTTTTTCCCCTCTGCCATCCAATTCCTAAATGGACATTGAACCCATGAACACGATCTCAATTTTTAAATGTATTATTTCTGTTTTTGCACAGTTTTTAATTTATTCAATATGCATATACTGTAATTGATTTACTTATTTATTTTTTCTTCTATATTGTGTAGCATTGATCTGCTGCTACTAAGTTAACAAGTTTCACACATGTGCTGGTGATAATAAACCTGATTCTGATTATGAACTGATACCAATGACTCGTAAATTTCTACCGGTCTATACCAGATGGAGATGCAACCAGTCAGGGTACCTTACCAACTAGTCTGAGTGCTTACATCACTGTCTGGTATAGAGGCACCTTCGCACAGGATTGGGGAAAAAGCTGCAGCAAGTTCTAAAGTCAGCCAGCTCCATCATGAACACTAGCCTCCCCATCATTGAGGCAACTTCAAAAGGAGATGCCTTAGTAGGTGGCATCCATCATGAAGGACATTCACCACACCCTCTCATTACTTCCTTCAAGGAGGAGGTACAGGAGTTTGAATAATTGTTTTAGGAAACGTCTCCTTTTGCGATCAGATTTCTGAACAGTCCATGAAATTATGAAACATCACCTGACCAATCTGATCTCTCTTTGCTCTATTTAATTATATTTTATATATATTATTCAGAGTTTGGTTTACTGTCACTGCCATGTGTCATGAAAGTTGTTGTTTTGAGCAGCAGTACAGTACAATACATATAGCATAAGTTACAATAAGAACTATATATTAAAAATTAATGCAAAGAGAGCAAAATTATTGTAATAAGTGATAAATTGCACTGTACTACAAAACAACAAATTTCATGATATGTGTCAGTGATAATAAACTTATTCCTGGTTCTGATTCTCTCTGCTGGTGCTTCTGCAGCTCTGATATGCCCACAGCTCAGTGAGGAGAAGCTGTCCATGAAGACTGGTTTTGGGTAGTCAAAGGAAGGTGGTACAACTGTTCAGCACTGAAATGGACATTTAGGACTGCAGCCTGACCAGCACTGTGACTGCAGCCAAAGCTGGGCAATGACAGAACCTGTTCCATGTGTCAGATCTTGCAGTCTCCCTCTCATTTCCCGGTGGATACGATGGGAGCTGCCCACCATTGAGCTTGTTACTCTGGAGAAACCTGAGTTGGATGTGCTGTGCAGCCAAACAGCGAGTGGAATACAAACGTTTGTAAATAGCACCATCCATCAGCTCCAAGAGCCCGTTACAAGACAGACTATAAGATCCGGGTGGTCTGTCAACAAATGGAGCAAATGAGTCCTGATGAAGTGTTTTGACCTGAAACATTAATTATTTATTCATCTCCGTAGATGCTGCCAGACCTGCAGAGTTCCTCCAGAAGTCTGTGTTTGTGTTGCTGTGCATTTCCAGCATCTGCAGAATGTCTTGTGTTCAATAAATGGTGTTCCTTGGTCAGTCTGGAGAGAATGCCTTTGGGGGCTGGAGATGGATGGCCTAAACCCCACACTACTTGTCCTGATCTGTCCAAAATGGAGGCATTCTTCCAACATTGAGCTTTGGGCAATTCTGAGCTGTGAGTTCCAATGGAGGCAATGTGTTTGAGCCAGGTTCCTGTCATTAGTGGCACACAGATTGAGCAGATGGGTTCCTCAGAATGATGTAGAGCACAATAGTGAATCATTGCTATCAAGTACAGCTGAGTGAAATAGTAAAGCCTATTATTCCCCTTCTCTGGAGTCTCAATACTCTTCATAAAATATGTTTGTAATAACACGGTCTTAAAACTAGTAGAATGAATTATTGCTGCAAACCATGTTAATTCGGTGATCATAAATATGAAGCTCCTGGAAAGAATCAGTTTGGCCAGAAGTAACATATCAATCATTTTCTGTCTATATATCTAAACAGAATGCAGAATATAATTTTGCAATTTGAGAAAGTGCAATTCACATTTATGATAATTAGTTTTCATTGTCACATGTCTTGAGGTGCAGTGTAAAGCTTTGTTTGCAACCATCCAGATAAATCTTTCCATACATAGTAATCACCAACAATGCAGAAATAAATTGTTGCAGTTACAGAGAGAGTGCAGAGCAGGTAGACAAATAGAGCTCAAGAGACATTACAGGGTAGACTGGAAGATGAAGAGTACTAATGTTTGTCTCTCATCTCATGAGAAGTGTGTTTAAGAATGTGATAACGATGTGTTAGAAGCTGTCCTAAGTCTGGTGGTTTGTGCTCTCAGGTTTTTGTATCTTTTGTCCAACGGTGGAGAGGAGAATAGTCAATGAATTGAGTAGGAGGGGTTCTTGATTGTTGTCTCCTTTCCGGATCTGTGCAAAGTGTAGATGGAGTCAATGGAGGGGCTTTTGGTTTGTGATGGACTCGGCTGTGTTCACAGCTCTCTAAAATTGCATGTGGTCTTGGGGAGAGCAGTTGCTGTACCAAACTGTGATGATGCTGCTGCACAGGATGCCTTCTATGGTACATCTATTAATTTTGGTAAGACATGCTGTATTTCCTTAGACTTTTGAGGAAGTAGAGGAATCGGTGTACTTTCCAGGCTGTTGTATCCATGTGGTTGAACCAGGACTAATTGTTTGTGATATTTACCTCTAAGAACATAAAGATCACAACCATCTCCACCTCAGGAGGTCTCATCATTGAAGCCAGACAAAAGAAACAGCAGGAGAGTATGACAGGAACAAAGTTAAAGAAGGAAACCCAAAATTCAACTAGACTGTTAGAGTGAAAACCAACCACCGGAAAGGGTGGAAGTGGTTATCTGGAAGAGATGTAAAGTATGTGGACATATTTGGTCAATTAAAATAAAAGCTGGGAATCTGAAATTGAATAAAAGAAAATGATGTAAGTATGGATAGACAATATCTGGAACACCTGGATGAAGATTAAGATTTTAAGATAAAGATTAGCTTTATTTGTCACATGTACATCGAAACATGTTTGTGAAATGCACCATTTTCAATAATGACTAGCTCAGTTTGAGGATGTGCTTGAGGCAGCCCACACGTGATGCCGTACTTCCAGTGCCAACGTACTTCCAGTGCCAACGTAGCATGTCCACAGCTTACTATGTAACTGCATCTTTGGGATGTAGGAGAAACTGCAGCACCTGGAGGAAACCCATGTGTACACTGGGAGAATGTAGAAACTCTGTACAGATAGCAGTGTGGATTAGACCCCGATCGCTGGCACTGTAAAGTGTTTAACCTCAGACTCCACCCTGTTATACATAGATCTGTGTTCCACCCCACAACAAGCTTAAAACATTTTTTTTCTCATGTTTCCACTCTGATGAAGGGTCTTTGACCTGAAAAGTTAACTCTATAAATGCTGCCTGAACTGCTGAGTATCTACAGCATTTCTGATTTGGTCAGAAATTTTGATGGCAGTAGAAAGAGTAGGTTTCTCAAACACAAGAAGATCTTTAGATCCTGGAAATCCAAAATGTTGGAGGAATTCAGCAGGCCAAGTTGCATCAAATGAAGAGTAGACAGTTGACGTTATGGGCTGAGGCCCTTCATCAGACCAGGAAGTGAATAGACAATGGGTGCAGGTGAAGGCCATTCAGCCCTTTGAGCCAGCACCACCATTCACTGTGATCATAGCTGATCATCCACAATCAGTACCCCATTCCTGCCTTCTCCCTGACTCTGTATCTTTAACAGCTCTATCTAACTCTTTCTTGAAAGCATCCAGAGAATTGACCTCCACTGCTTTCTGAGGCAGAGCATTCCATAGATCCACATCTCTCTGGGTGAAAAAGATTTTCCTGAACTCCGTTCTAAATGGTCTACCCCTTATTCTTAAATTGTGGCCTCTAGTTTTGGACTCCCCCAACATCGGAAACATGTTTCCTGCCTCTAACGTGTTCAATCCCTTAATAATCTTGTATGTTTCAATCAGATCCCCTCTCATGCTTCTAAATTCCAGTGTATATGAGCCCATTCGCTCCAATCTTTCAACATATGACAGTCCCACCATTCTGGGAATGAACCTCATGAACCTATGCTGCACTCCTCAATTGCAAGAATGTCCTTCCTCAAATTTGGAGACCAAAACTGCACACAGTACTCCAGGCGTGGCCTCACCAGGGCCCTGTACAACGACAGAAGGACCTCTTTGCTGCTATACTCAACTCCCCTTGTTATGAAGGCCAACATGTCATTAGCTTTCTTTACTGCTTGCTATACCTACATGCTTACTTTCAGTGACTGATGAACAAGGACACTTAGATCTCGTTGTATTTCCCCTTTTCCTAACTTGACACCATTCAGATAGTAATCTGCCTTCCTGTTCTTGCCACCAAAGTGGATAACCTCACATTTATCCACATTAAACTGCATCTGCCCACTCACACAAACTGTCCAAGTCACCCTGCATTCTCCTAACTTCCTCCTCATATTTCACTCTGCTACCCAGCTTTGTATCATCTGCAATTTGCTAATGTTACTTTTAATCCCTTCATCTAAATCATTAATATATATATTGTAAATAGCTGCGGTCCCAGCACCAAGCCTTGCGGTATCCCACTGGTCACTGCCTGCCATTCTGAAAGGGGCCTGTAATCCCTATTCTGTGTTTCCTCTCTGCCAGCCAATTTTCTATCCATGTCAGTACCCTACCTCCAATACCATGTGTTCTAATTTTGCCCACTAATCTCTTATGTGGGGCCTTATCAAAGGCTTTCTGAAAGTCCAGGTACATTATATCCACTGGCTCTCCCTTGCCCATTTTCATTGTTACATCCTCAAAAAATTCCAGAAGATTAGTCAAGCATGATTTCCCCTTCGTAAATTCATGCTGACTTGGACCGATCCTGTTACTGCTATCCAAATGTGCCGCTATTTCATCTTTTATAATTTGATTCCAGCATCTTCCCCACCACAGGTGTCAGGCTAGCTGGTCTATAGTTCCCTGTTTTCTCTCTCTCTCCTTTCTTAAAAAGTGGGATAACGTTAGCTACCCTCCAATCCACAGGAACTGATCCTAAATCTATAGAACATTGGAAAATGATTACCAATGCATCCACGATTTCTAGAGCCACCTTGTTAAGTACCCTGGGCTGCAGACCATCAGGGGATTTATCAGCCTTCAGTCCCATCAGTCGACCCAACAGCACTTTCTGCTTAACGTGAATTTCCTTCAGTTCCTTTGTTACCCTAGGGCCTCTGGCCACTATTATATCTGGGAGGTTGTGTCTTCCCTAGTGAAGACAGATACAAAGTACCTGTTCAACTCATCTGCCATTTCCTTGTTCCCCATAATAAATTCACCTGTTTCTGTTTTCAAGGGCCCAACCTTTGTCTTAACTAATATTCATTTCCCAGCCCTGGTCCTCTTGCAGCCATGTCTCTGTTATTCCTACAACATCATACTTGCGAATTTCCAACCGAGCCTTAAGCTCATCCACTTTATTTCTTATACTTCGTGCATTCGTATATAATACTTTTAATCCATTACTCCCCTCACCTCTCACATCGATTCCTATTGCACTTGGCCATAATCTCCGATCCCTTCCTGAACTTGCTGTCCTGTTAATTCTGTTGTCTTTCTTAAGAGAAGTCAGAGTAAGGGGGGTGGGGGGGAGGCAGGAGGAAGTATAATATGGTAACAGTAAGAGAGTATAGCACACCTTCCTTTTCAAAATCAAAGGAAATGATTCATCAAATGATTCATCAAATGATTCACATCATCTAATGAGTCAGACAGTCGGGTTATGGCAAGAGTTTACAATACGAGTTATATCTGAACAAGAGAAAAGAGGATTAAAATGCAGACCAAATCAAAATGAGTAAACAACCAGATATTGTGACTCCTACAGAATGTCAAGGACAGCCCTTATTAAGAGACAGCATTTCAAATACTAGCATTCATCAAAATTCTACTGTAAGGACCGAGATTTTCTTTTGAATGCACTTACTAACTTGAATCCTGTGGTTCAGATTAATTTATGAAAAGAACATATGCTGTCAAAGCATTCTGTAACTGTGAAATAATTATTCAGATGCGATGTTACACAAATGGCAATTATCAGTGCATAAATAATGATTTGCAGCTTTTCATTGGGAGAAGTTCATAAACTATAAGAGCAGAATTAGGCTATTCAGCCCATCAGTTCTGTTCCGTCATTCCATCATGAATGATTTATTATATCTCTCAACCCCATTCTTCTCCCTTCTCCCCATAAACTTTGACACCCTGACTAATCAAGAACCTATCAACCTCTGTTTTAAATATACTCAGCAACTTGGCTTCCACAAATTCACTACTTTCTGGCTAAAGTAATTCCTCCTCATCTTGGTTCTAAATGACGTCTCTGTATTCAAAGACTGAACAATAGGAAACATCCTCCCTCCCCCCACCCCCAGACTATTTAGCCTATTTAATAGGTTTTGATGAGATCCAACTCCCTCATTCTCCTAAACTTCAGCAAATACAGGCCAGAGCTATCAAATGCTCCTCATATATTAACCCTTTCATTTCTGGGATTATTTTCATGAACCATTGATACTTAATGTGGGGAAAAAGTGGTTACAATACCAATCCCTGCAGAACACTGTGGGTCACTGACAGCCAACTAGAAAGGGCCCCCTTTATTTCCACTCTTTGCCTCCTGCCAGTCAATCAGCCATTTATCCATGCTAATATCTTACCTGCAATATCATGGGCTCTTACCTTGTTAAGTAGCCTCATGTGTAGGCCCTTGTCAAATGCCTTCTGAAAATCCAAGTGCACAACATCCACTAATTCTCCTTTGTCTATCCTGCTTGGTATTTGCTCAAAGAATTCCAACAGATTTGTCAGGTGAGATTTCCTCTTGAGGAAACTGTGCTGACTTTGGTTTATTTTGCCATGTACCTCCAAGTACCTATTACCCCATCCAAAGTAATGGGCTCCAACATCTTCTCCACCACTGTAGTCAATCTCTCTGGCCTATAATTTCCTTTCTTCTGCTTCCTTGCAGTGACATTTGTAATTTTGCAGTCCTCCAGAATCATCCAGAAGCTATTGATTCTTGAAAGATCATTACTTAGCCTCCACTATTTCTTCAGCTACCTCTTTCAGAACCTTGGTGCATAGTCCATCTGGTTTATGTGACTTATCTATCTTCAGACCTTTCAACTTCCCAAGCACTTGCTCAGTATCCAAAGTGGTTTACTTATTATTGAGTGGAATGTCCACGGGGGTACTCTGCATAAATTGCCTATTCCCTTTCTCTCTCCTGCCAGTCACCCAGGTACCTGCCTCCTTCAACTTAAGGGTGACTACCTCTCTTAGCTCCCACCTGTCACCACCTCATTCTCCCCTGTGAGCCAAACTCATCAAGCTGCAGTTTCTGTTCCTTAACATGGTCAATAAAGAGGCGCAGCTCAATGCACTTCATACAGAGATAGTTATCAGGGGAACTTAAGTTCTCCAGAGATCCCACATCTTACACAAAGTACATACCACTAACATTGGACCCATTCTCAGTGAACTCAGTACGTATGTACTGACAGGTGAAGAAAAAGTAAAATAAGTTCCTTGAAATTTACTTAGAAACTCTGGCTGTGCTTGCCCACGCATGTTCTTGCCAAAATCACCCACTCCTACAATGGCTGCTCCGCTTACACCTCCTTTCTTTTTGTTGGCTCAAATAAAATTTGCTCCTTACTTGTCTTTTTCAAATGGCTCCCTTTCACTCGCTGCTTCTGGCTGGAGATTTAAACCTGCTCTGAGCAATCTCGAATGTGGGGTCACTCTGTATATTTGTGATCTGAATCCCCTTTATAATATCACAGAGACACAAACACAGTCACAATTTTGTCCAGTCAAACAACTTGTTCCGTCATTTCTGTCGTTCCAGGAATGAAGCCCAGTGCCTTTGATATGCCATCTTGCTTATTCATCTTGCTATTTTACTGACTTGCGTCTTCCCTGCACTCCTTTAAACAGAGCAAGGTTGAAGATTATATGAAGTTGGGTGCAGATCAGTTCTTTACGAAGAAGGAAGCATATGTAAGGTTAACAAAGTTGGCATCAGAGAAGGTCCTTGAGGAATAGAAAGATAGCAATGAAATTTTAAACGGGGACTAAGGAGGCTTAAAAAAGACCATGGAGTGTCCTTGGTGAATAGGATTAATGATGATCACAGGACACTTTATATAAGCAATACACTAAAAACAAAATGGAAGGTGAGGAAAGGTAGGGACCATTGCAAGAATTTGTGTCTGGAACCAGAGGAAGGGGGCAAAGTACTAAAGAGTATTTTGCATTGGTAGACACTGTGGAGGGAAAAGCATGGAGGACAGTGAGAGGAGGAAGGCATATCTTAATACTTTAAGCCATGATATCAAGAAGTTGGGTCTCTTGAAAGACCTTAAGGTGAATAAGTCCTCAAGGCCTGATGGGATCTGTCTCGGGTTACTGACGGAGGTAAGGAAGGAGATGTCTAGAACCCTCAAGGAGATCTCTATTCTCTTTCACCACATGAGGTCCTAAGGGACTAAAGAATAACTACTGTTTCAAAATTAAAGCAGAGGAGACAAGCCAGTAAATTGTAGCCTTGTATCAGTTCAAGGATGTTATTGGGCAAGATTCTTAGGGATAAGATTTGATCATATTTGCAAAGCATGGATTTATTAAGGATTTTCAGTGTGGCTTTGTACAGGGGAAGTCACGTCTTATGAACTTGATTGAAGTCACAAAGATGACTGATGAGGGGAGAGTAGTAGATGTTGTTTACATGGACTTCTGTAAAGTGTTCCACAAGATCTGTCAAGATAGGCTGATTCAGCAGATGAAGGCATGTGGAATCCATGGTGACCTGGTAGAATGGATTCAAAACTGGCTTGGCTGTAGAAGACGGAGGGTGAAGTGATGTTATTCTGACTGGAGATCTGAGCCCAGTGTGTTCTGCAAGGGTTGGTGCTGGGACCTCTTTTGCTTCTAGACATAAGAGATTGCAGATGTTGGAACCTGGAGAGCAACAAACGATTTGGTGGAGGAATTCAGCATGTCAAGCACTGTCTGTGGGAAGGAAAAAAGTGTTGACATTTTGGGTTGAAACCCTGGATTACGACAGAGTGGAGAGACCAGATGGACAGTATAAAATGTTTGTTTATATATATATAAAATATGATAGGATGAAAATGTAGGTGGGCTGATTAGTAAGTTTGCAAATGACACAAAAATAGACAAGTTTTAGATAGTGAAGAAGTTTGTCAAAGCATGCAGTGGATTATAGACCAGTTGGAAATCTGGGCAGACAAATAGCAGATGGTGCTCAATTTGAGCAAGTATTGCACTTTATGCCAAATGTAAAAGAAAGATATACCTAAATAGCAGGAGCCTTAGAAGCACTGGTGCACAGAGGGGCCTCAGGATGCATGTTCAAAGCTCCCTGAAAGTCGCAACACAAGGATATTGATGGTAAAGAAGGCATACTATGTGTTATCCTATACCAGTCAATGTAGTACAAAGAAAAGCTGGGAATCTGAAATAAAAATAGAAAATGATGGAAGTGCAGTGAGGCAGCATGCAATTCTGGTTACCGCGTTACAGGAAGGATGTGGAAACCTCGCAGAAGAAGTTTACCAGGATGTTGCTTTGATTAGAGAACATTAGCTGTAAGGAAGGTTTGGACAAATGTGGTTTGCTTTCTCTGGAATACAAGTGGCTGAGAGGAAACCTGATATGAGCTCTACTATACAGATATACTAGATAGTCGAAGTGTTTTTAGCAGAGGGAGCATCTTTAAAGTGAGGGGAGTAAAATTTAAAGTAGATATGTAAGGTACCTTTTTATGCACCTTGGGTACCTAAAACGTGTTCCTGGGGAGGTGGTGGAAGCAGTTATAATAGCAGTGTTTGTAGGAATTCGGATAGGCACGTGAACAGGCAGGGAATAAAGGTGTAGACCACATACAGGCAGATGGAATTAGTTTAACTGGTTTCATGAGTACAGACATCGTGGGCCATAGAGCTTGTTCCTGAGCTGTATTCTGTTTTGTTTTGTGTTCTACGATGTGAAACATCAGCTGTTTTCTCTTTCGGAGACCCTGCTGGGCCTGTTGATGTTTTTCAAAGTATACATGTGTATTCCAGATTTTTAGCATTCAGTTTGTTGATGACATTTGTAAGTTGTTTAAAATTATCAGCCAAAGGCAGATTTTAGATCTGTACTAACATTTATATAAACATCCAATCTGATCTAAAGTTGCAGGTATTAATCAAGACAGCAGCTGAACTACAACATTCCTAAAAGAAAATGCTGACAGAGTTGTGTGCAGTTGTATAGAAAATGGGACAGATAGTTAAGGGCAAAATTCATTATCGGTCATGTCAGAATTGATAGTGGGGAAATGCTGACATATTGCAAGAATGTAAGACCAGAAACTCAATTAGAAACCTTTGAAACAAACCTAAGGAGGGAAAGCAGAGTTATGATTATGCAAATGTAGAAGCAAATAGTGTTAATTAGAGCCATGTCACAAGAGGAGAGGATCTAAGATGCATGTCAAGCTGAATAAAAGACTAAACTTTTGATATTCTGGAAAACTTTACACTGAAGGAATGAAATGTATCTCAACAGACCTGAAAGTCTCTGAACACAGAGAGGAGATTGGAAAGCACCTTTGTGGAACTGAGTGCGATTGGGACAATTGAAGTAAGAGGGTAGAGAAAAGCTGATATAGAAATTGCCTGGAGATGTGGACAAGTCAAATAGCTTGGAGGGTAAATGAGTTGAAGGGCACTGCTGCATTACCAACATGAGATCAATAGAGTAGTTGATTGGGTGCTGAATGAGTGCACTCAATATACTCACAAAATGCTGAAGGAACTCAGCAGGCCCGGCAACATCTATGGCAAAAAATACAGTCAACATTTTGGGCCAAGACCCGAAACTTTGACTGTACTTTTTATCCATATATGCTGCCAGACCTGCTGAGATCCTCCAGCGCGCGTGTGTGTGTGCGTTGCTTGGATTCCCAGCATCTGTATATTCTCTCTTGTTTGTGCTCAATGTACTGTAGTTTCCTTAGCCGGTTGAAAAGGAGACATTTTACTGCAACTGGGGTTTTGATTACATTGCCTTGGAGAAGTCATCCTCTTTATTTACCAGAGAGTCATGTCAAACATCAAACACAGCTCAATGCAATGATGCAGGAAGTATTGTATATACAGTATCTAATGCGTTCTTAGTTTTTGCCATTTGCGTCATTAATTATAATAATTACTGAGCACGAACTTCAAGTTAAGTGCTCCAAATGTCATTAGTCTTTGTCTTTCAAATAACAAAAACTAGGCCTGTTCAATTCTAGAATGAAATGCATAGATTAGATGATGGAGAGAACAAATAAATTTTGTGTGTGTGTGTGTGTGTGTGTGTGTGTGTGTGTGTGTGTGTGTGTGTGTGTGTGTGTTTATCCCGCTACCCATGTTCAACATTTATTTTGTTGAATATGAAGCTTGTATGCAATAAAAAACATTTAAAGCACCACTTGTATCAGTTTTGTTCTAGCAGGTACCAGTGTTGAACAATCAAATGTCTTTGTATTCCAGGAGCTGTCACACTGCAGAAGCACGGATGAGTCACTAGAATTGTTCAACTGAAACTAAAATAGCAGCTCTCATTATCCAGCTTCTTTTTTAACAGAAACAACTATTATTTTGTTAAATACCCCTTCATTCAGAAAAGAGAATGAACAATTCAGATAGAAAGCAATAAGAAAAATACACATTTCTTATGAAATAGTTTTGGCTTCACAGCAAAATAAAGGGCAGAATATCTATGGTTTCAGATTGGAATTCCATATTGGGTATCTAATCAGGCTAGGAAGTTACTTCACATCATTGGGGTTAGAACCTAATTCCATCTTCCCTGTAGTCTCAGCTTTGAAACATGACATCCAGAAAGCTTTCACTGGACACTGTAAAACTTAGAGTACAGAAACAAATTGAGCTCAGGAGACTATTTCCATTGTTTAGGCTACAAGCAAGCTTCTGCCTTACCTTGTATGTTCACTCCCCTTCATCTTCTTTCTTCATCATTACTTAACAACATTCCCCTTAAAGCAAACATGTTGATTCATCTTGGCCACGTGGCATCCTACTGCTCCCTAACACAAGCTATTCTTCCTAAGTCAAAACAGTTTAAGGACTTTTAATGATGTTTATTTATTACAATGACTCAATGTTAGGTCTCCACACTTGTAATGCTTGTAAAAAGCAATCAGAATTGGCTTCCCATTAGTTACACTTAAAACTCAATAGCAGTGGGATGGTAAAATGAAAACACAAAATGCTTGTATCTGTCCAAAGAGAAACAGAGTTAACATTTCAGGCCGAAAACCTTTAAATGCTTCAGCCATCCAAAATCTGCAGTTTTGAACAAATATTTTACCACTCAGGTGCTGTTAGCAGTATATGCATTGTCTAGGCTTTAATTGGCTCCTAGAGCTCTGATGTAATGGAAGGCATGTGATGTTATTGTGGACTGTTCAACCACATAATTATAGCCAGATATTGCCATGACAGAAGGATTAGCTGTACAAATAAAACATTTCCGGGAAAGGATTTAAATGTTTGGACCATAGTGGTTCACTTTATGTGGATTTTATGAAACGTGCTTCATATTCAACCGTGTTGCTTCACTATAAAGATCTGAATCAAGGGTCATCCTTCAATGCTACTAATGTAAGATGTACACTGAGCGGCTACTTTATTAGGTATACCCTGTATCCAGTAGATTGGCCACTGAGAGTGTGTTCATGGTCTTCTGCTGCTGTAGCCCATCCACTTCAAGGTTCAATGTTTATGCATTCTGAGATGCTCTTCTGCATACCACTGTTGTAATGTGTAGTTATTTGAATTACTGTTGCTTGTACCACTGAGTGTATTCCTCACTTTAGTAGCAGTGAAGGATGACCCTTGATTCAGATCTTTATAGTGAAGCAACACGGTTGAATATGAAGCAAGTTTCACAAAATCCACACAAAGTACCAGCTGGCCATTCCCCTCTCACCTCTCTCATTAACAAAGCATTTTCACCCACAGAACTGCCACTCTCTGGATATTGTTGGTTACCTAATAAAGTGGCCACTGAGTCTAACATCCTTCTCAGAGCAGTGGCTGTTGTTCATATTGAGTTAATCAAAGATGCATTATATCCAAATTTGCCTCGATACGCCTCCTAACTTTGCAGCTAACTTGTATTAAAATTGTCATTAACATAAGAGTAATTAACAAATGTATAAATAATATGCTTTTGTACCTTCATCATTGACATTCAATAATTGACCATTAAAATGTAGAGGGTCAGTTTGATTTGGGCGTTAAACAACATGAATGCACTGGAAATCAGAACTCAACAGTAGGCAACTAGTGGGCTATTGAGTCACCTGAGGTTTCCAGGACCAAGTAAACCTTTGCTTCATTGCTTTGAGCACTTTCTGTGATTATAAACCGACCACTTCTAACATATCTCTGTTTTCAGGGGTTGACGATCAAACCTCTTATTAAATGGCTGAAGGTAAAGCGTAGCGATCATCACAAGCCAACGTTGAATGAAGAGTTACATGAACGTGTAGGTACTCAGACCTAATAATTTAATTTGTTATCCATTGGTTTAAAATTAATCTTTTTTTACACTCTTGTTAGCTATTGTCCTTGATCCCCTCTATTGTAAGTCTGTCAGGCTCACAACCTACAAACCAAAGCATATATGTGGGTACATAAGGTGTTCTTTAAATAGACATTTGCTTAACTGGCCTAGTTTGTTTTGCATGTTTCACAGGGAACAAAACCAATCAATCAGTTGTACAACTATAATGCTCTGGTTAAGATTCCTACTATAGATACTTCATTTTAGCTGTTTCTGCAGAAGCAGTGTGCCCTGCTGGTAGAATGTTTTGGCTTTAGTTAAAGATAAGGGGCTATGATGTTCAGCTTGGGAATGTTGTGTCAGTAAATTAGGACGGTGGAATTTGGAGAAGGTTATAGAGAGAGCTGATTTCTGATGGACGTTGGTGGGGTTTGTGGTCTTTCTAGGGAGAGCTGCAGAGCGGACAGGAGGAAGGATGACTGTGAGTGCCATGGGAAAGAGCATGCTGTTGCACTGAGTGTCTTGTTCAGATAAATAGTTACAAGGAGGAAGAAAAGAGAGCCTGTTAGTTTGAGATGGATTTCAAAGGGAGTTCTGAATGTGGTGAGTGCTTTCATGCAGACCACGGCTCCAGTGCGTGAGTGGAAAGAACAACTTCAAGATGAGCTCCACTTTATGTGCATATTTGGACTGGGTTAACTGAAATGGGCCATTATATCTTTTTCCTTTTTCTTCTTTCTACTAACTGTTCCATAAAGCTGAAATGTGTAAATAAACTTTCTTTATAATTTTATGCGGTGTATGATCTGTTATTTCTTGCTGACTGACAATCGTGTATGAGCAGTATTTACACAGTATTCGCTCAAATTGAGCTTTCTTTAATGAGAACATCACGACATTCCTGTTTGGCTGAACCCCAAATCATACCAACCCTAGAGGTATATTGTTTATGGAAAGGTGACCTTCTCGCCGCTGAGTCCCATGGCTGTTAGCCGAGCTGGCCAATGAGATAAGTTTGCATACAAGCCTGATGAGTGAGTTACACTACATTTTTCTGACCCATCTTTGTAAATATCCTTACACATGCATTAACAATTAAAATAAATACTAAAGGGCACCCATTTGAATGAGTTTACTGTGTTTTGTTAAACTGGATATCTGCAGTTTTAATATATCAAATTTTCAGATCTGTAGGTTATTACTGGTAGCGATTGTGGTCAATTTACTGAGCCATAAAACATCACCAACATCAAAGGGTTAAGTTGTGAATAAAAACTTAGAATCTTTGCAAAGATATGAGAGTTATTTAAGATGAGAAGTTCTGAGGTGTTGGGATAAAAATAAAATAATTCAGTTGTTGTAAGTCTAAAGTGAGGCTTTTGAAATGCTGAGCAATGTCAGCAGCTCATTACACAGCCACAGAAAAATGGGATTAATGTTTCAGACTTATGAGCAGCAGAAGGATCTGTGCATGGCTGAGTGAGTGAGAGAGAGAGAGATAGGAGTGAACAGAGTGCTTAAGAGTTTCCAGGAGTTGGCACAGGTTTCTAGAAACCTGTGCCAACCAGCTAGCGGGAGTATTCAAGGACATCTTCAACCTCTCACTGCTACGGGCAGAAGTTCCCACTTGCTTCAAAAAGGCAACAATTATACCAGTGCCTAAGAAGAATATTGTGGGCTGCCTTACCAACTATCACCCGGTAGCACTCACATCGATGGTGATGGAATGCTTTGAGAGGTTGGTCATGACTAGACTCAACTCCTGCCTCAGCAAGGACCTGGACCCATTGCAGTTTACCTATGGCCACAATAGGTCA
The DNA here is from genome assembly GCF_030144855.1 of Hypanus sabinus. NCBI lineage: Eukaryota > Metazoa > Chordata > Chondrichthyes > Myliobatiformes > Dasyatidae > Hypanus > Hypanus sabinus. The sequence continues at coordinate 25,665,710 of NC_082722.1, forward strand.
ACAGCAGATGCAATCTCAATAGCACTTCACACAGCTTTAGACCACCTGGACAATACGAACACCTTCGTCAGTATGCTGTTCATTGACTATAGTTCAGCATTTACTACCATCATTCCCACAATCCTGATTGATAATTTGCAGAATTTGGGCCTCTGTACCTCCCTCTCCAACTGGATCCTCAACTTTCTAACCAGAAGACCACAGTCTCTGCGGATTGGTGATAGCATCTCCTCCTCACTGATGATCAACACTGGTGCACCTCGGGTGTGTGCTTAGCCCACTGTTCTACTCTCTATATATACATGACTGTGTGGCTAGGCATAGCTCAAATACCATCTATAAATTTGCTGATGATACTGTTGGTGGAATCTTATATGGAGACGAAAGGGTGCGCAGGAGTGAGATATGCCATCTAATGGAGTGATGCCACAGCAACAACCTGGCACTCAATGTCAGTAAAACAAAAGAACTGATTGTGGACTTCAAGAAGGGTAGGATGAAGGAACATATACCAATCCTCATAGAGGGATCAGAAGTGGAGAGAGTGAGCAGCTTCAAGTTCCTTGGTGTCAAGATCTCTGAGGATTTAACCTGGTCCCAACATATCAATACAGTTATAAAGAAGGCAAGACAGCAGCTATACCTTGGTAGGAGTTTGAAGAGATTAAGCATGTCAACAAATACATTCAAAAAACTTTTATGTTCCATGGACAGCATCCTGACAGGCTGCATCACTGTCTGGTATGGAGGGGCTACTGCACAGGACCAAAAGAAGCTGCAGAAAGTTGTAAATCTAGTCAGCTCCATCTTGGGTACTAGCCTACAAAGTACCCAGGACATTTCTAGGGACTGGTGTCACAGAAAGGCAGCGTCCATTATTAAGGACCTCCAGCACCCAGGGCATGCCCTTTTCTCACTGTTACCATCAAGTAGGAGGTACAGAAGCCTGAAGGCACACACTCAGCGATTCAGGAACAGCTTCTTCCCCTCTGTCATCCAGTTCCTAAATGGACATTGAATCTTTGGTCACTACCTCATTTTTTTGTAAATGTACACTATTTCTGTTTCTGCACATTTTTAAAATCTATTCAATATACATAATTGATTTACTTGTTTATTATTATTATTTTTATTTTATTTATTATTATTGTTATTTTTCTCTCTGCTGGAATACGTTTTGCATTGAACTGCTGCTGCTAAGTTAACAAATGTCACATCACATGCCGGTGATAATAAACCTGGTTCTGACCTTGTTCTTATTCCTTGGAGAATGGGATCTCTGCCATCCAGACACTAAAAGGAAAAATTATAATAAGTTAAACAAACAAGTGTCAGTGTGAGTGATAATAGATATCTGTTGGAGTGAGAAATTGATTCTCCTTGGCTGCCCCAATGACCACTCTTCATGGAGCTATTTGGACTCGGCATTGAGCACCTCCAAGCTCTTTGCACCAACCTTGCATGCAGTTTCTTGCTTCTGAGGCCCCTAATTACCTCTCGACATAGTTTCAGCCATCATCACCTCCTAGAAATGTGTCAGTTATTTTTCCCATTTGCTGACACCCTCTGCTACACTTTTGTGTGGAGTTGCATGAGACAGGGAGGGTCCTTATTGAATATTTGTGCTGTTTTTAACCATGGGAAAAGATGTGAAGACCTCGGAACTCAGAAAAGTAAACAAAGAGGTTCTGGGTGTTTAAAAAGTTATGATGGTAGACAGATCTCCAGGGCCTGACCAGGTTTATCCAAGAACACTGTAGGAGACTGCATAGAAATTGTGGGAGCCCTTTCTGAGGTGCTTGCATTATTGCTAACCATGGGTGAGGTGCTAGTAAACTGGAGAAGTAGCAATGTTGTGCCTTTATTTAAGAAGTGAGGCAAAGAAAAACTTAGGGACTGTAGAGCAATAAGTCTAGCATCTGTGGTAGGTAAGTTAGTGAAAGGACTCAGATGAGATATGCATTCATCTGGGAAGACGGGTTAATTCAGTGTCACCAGTATGGTTTTGTGCATGGAAGGTCACGTCTTACAAACTTGACTGAGTTTCTAATGATGTGAGCAGGGAGGTTGATGAGGCTAGGGTGGTAGACATGTTTTATATGGACTTAAGTAAGGTTTCACATGGTAGGCTGCTCTACAAGATTAGATAGTCAGGAATGGAAGGAAAGTTGGCTAATTGTCCTGACGAAGGGTCTCGGCCCGAAACGTTGACATCCTACAGATTCTGCCTAGCCTGCTGTGTTCTTCCAGCATTTTGTGTGTTGTTGTTAATTGTATATGCAATTGGGTTTATAGTAGAAAGCAGACAGTGATGATAGAAGGTTGGATCTCGGACTAGAGGGTCGCGATTAGTGGTGTGCATCAGGGGTTGGTGTTGAGCCCATCATTGTTTGTCATCTATTTCAATGATTTGTATAAGAACATAAAGGCACTGTTAATAAGTTGACAGCTGGCACTAAAATAGGTGATATTGTGGTCAATGAAGAAAGTTATCAAAATTACAGAGGGTGTTGATCAGCTGAGTAAGTCGGCAAAGGACTCGTAAATGGAGTTTAATTTGGATAAGTGTGAGATACTGCATTTTGGAAAGTCAAATCTGGGTAGGTCTTCAACAGTGAATGGCAAAGCCCTGGGGAGTGTGATAGAACAGAGACCTTGGGGTTCACTGCAAGTACAGTCACAGGTTGACAAGGAGGTGAAGATGGCTTTTGACACATTAGGCATTGAAGGGTAAAAGCTGGGAGGTCACATTGTGGTCGTATGGGATGGTGGTGAGGCTGTTCTTGGAGTATTGGGTTCAGTTTTGGTTGGTCAGCTGTAATAAAGACACTCAACTGGAAAGGGTTTTGCAAAGATTTATAAAGACTTGAAAGCCTGAGTTAGAGTGAGAATTTGGAAAAACTAGGACTTTATTTATATTTGGTTCCCACCCCCCCACCCCCCCCCCCCTAGAGTTGGGATATCAAGAACTAGAGGACATGGAGGCATAGGTTTAAGGTCAGAGTGGAAAGATTTCAGTGGAACTTGAGGGGCAACTTTCCTTTTAACACAAAGGGTGGTATCTGTGCAGAATCAGCCACCAGTAGAGTGATGAGGCAGATACAATAGCAACTTTTAAAAGACATTTGGACAGGTACATGGACTGGAAAAGTTTAGAAGTTATGGGTCCATGGATTGGAAAGGTTTAGAAGGCTATGGGTACATGGATTGGAAAGGTTTAGAAGGCTATCGGTACACGGATTGGAAAGGTTTAGAAGGGTATGGGTACACGGATTGGAAAGGTTTAGAAGGGTATGGGTACACGGATTGGAAAGATTTAGAAGGGTATGGGTACATGGATTGGAAAGGTTTAGAAGGCTATGGGTACATGGATTGGAAAGGTTTAGAAGGGTATGGGTACACGGATTGGAAAGGTTTAGAAGGGTATGGGTACACAGATTGGAAAGGTTTAGAAGGGTATGGGTACATGGAATGGAAAGGTTTAGAAGGGTATGGGTCCATGGATTGGAAAGGTTTAGAAGGGTATGGGTACACGGATTGGAAAGGTTTAGAAGGGTATGGGTACACGGATTGGAAAGGTTTAGAAGGGTATGGGTACATGGATTGGAAAGGTTTAGAAGGTTATCGGTACACGGATTGGAAAGGTTTAGAAGGGTATGGGTACATGGATTGGAAAGGTTTAGAAGGGTATGGGTACATGGATTGGAAAGGTTTAGAAGGGTATGGGTACACAGATTGGAAAGGTTTAGAAGGGTATGGGTACACGGATTGGAAAGGTTTAGAAGGGTATGGGTACACGGATTGGAAAGATTTAGAAGGGTATGGGTACACGGATTGGAAAGGTTTAGAAGGGTATGGGTACATGGATTGGAAAGGTTTAGAAGGGTATGGGTACACGGATTGGAAAGGTTTAGAAGGGTATGGGTACACGGATTGGAAAGGTTTAGAAGGGTATGGGTACACGGATTGGAAAGGTTTAGAAGGGTATGGGTACACGGATTGGAAAGGTTTAGAAGGGTATGGGTACACGGATTGGAAAGGTTTAGAAGGGTATGGGTACACGGATTGGAAAGGTTTAGAAGGGTATGGGTCCATGGATTGGAAAGGTTTAGAAGGCTATCGGTACACAGATTGGAAAGGTTTAGAAGGCTATCGGTACACAGATTGGAAAGGTTTAGAAGGGTATGGGTACACAGATTGGAAAGGTTTAAAAGGCTATCGGTACACGGATTGGAAAGGTTTAGAAGGGTATGGGTACACAGATTGGAAAGGTTTAAAAGGCTATCGGTACACGGATTGGAAAGGTTTAGAAGGGTATGGGTACATGGATTGGAAAGGTTTAGAAGGGTATGGGTACACAGATTGGAAAGGTTTAAAAGGCTATCGGTACACGGATTGGAAAGGTTTAGAAGGGTATGGGTACACAGATTGGAAAGGTTTAAAAGGCTATCGGTACACGGATTGGAAAGGTTTAGAAGGGTATGGGTACACAGATTGGAAAGGTTTAAAAGGCTATCGGTACACGGATTGGAAAGGTTTAGAAGGGTATGGGTACATGGATTGGAAAGGTTTAGAAGGGTATGGGTACACGGATTGGAAAGGTTTAGAAGGCTATGGGTACACGGATTGGAAAGGTTTAGAAGGCTATGGGTACATGGATTGGAAAGGTTTAGAAGGGTATGGGTACATGGATTGGAAAGGTTTAGAAGGGTATGGGTACACGGATTGGAAAGGTTTAGAAGGGTATGGGTACACGGATTGGAAAGGTTTAGAAGGCTATGGATCTGATGCTTGTACTAGCTTGCATGGGGCATGTTGATTGACATGGACTAAATGAGTAGAAGGGCCTGTTTCTGTGCTGTGACTTTATGGAGAGGAATTTGGAGATTGTAACAGGATAGGATTTTTAATTGATAATGAGTTACACTTCTTTTGGGTAATCCACATTGTGGCTTAACTTGTAGCAGTACAGAGAAAGGCAGAGATTTGTATATTATAGTTGTTATTATACTGATTGCAGTTCAGTCCAGGACACCTTTGCAGTAAATAATCTCAGATGAATGGTGTCATTCTGGTTAATCACAAGTGATAAACAGTATTCATTAAGACCCACGAACATCTTTTCCATCCGTATGGTTTGTTCCCCTGTTGACCAGAGTCTCTCTTTAATGGAACATGCTTCACACATGTTTACTTGTTCATATTTAGTGTGTTAAGCTTGCTCTGAGTATAGCAGTTGGGCACTGCTGTTAAATTTGCTCCATCTTCTTTGGTCAGTTGTGGGGGGGGGAAATCCATCTTGATTTGTGGCCTTTTATTCCTGGCATCAGAGCCCATGCTTGAAAATTTGATGCTATTCATTTCTTCTTTTCAAAGGCTTTTGACCATATTCTGGCAGCTGTAGAAGACATTGTAGGTCACCATGGTTACCATTATTGGAGAGATAAGTGAGTAACAAGCTAACAGTCACATTTACAATTATTTCTATTCAATCAGTGCAAGTAAGGAAGCTTGTCATAAATGGTCATTTATGGTAAAATATTCTTTTCTGTAGGTCTCTTGTAATTCTGTAGTGGAAGTGAACTGCATTGCCTTTGAGTCTATATTTTCACTATAACATCATTGTTTTACTGCTGTTGAATCTTGTTTGCAATTGCATGTTGCTTTGTAAATATATCTAATTATTAATTTCTATATCTAATTTATGCATCAAATTATTCATGACTACTAGCATCTTGCAATGGAATGTTTGTTGATTATATGGCTAATGTCTTAAAAATAAGCTATTTAAAAAAACAAAATTGTTTATTGCAGGGGACTGTTAATTCATTTTAGGTGGGAAAAAATTGTTTGTTGTAAGTAAAAGTACTTGTCCTTATTTGAACAGAAGGAAAACATGCTTTATATAATTTTCATAATCTCTTGATTAATTTCATATTTAATATGCCAGGATGAAGAGGCTGTTTAACTCTGAGCCTAATTCTGTATTCAGTCAGATCAGAGTGATCTATGATTAAACATAAAATTAGCAATCAGGTGCTTCAGATGGAACCAACAGCAGCAGCAGAAAGCTATTTCACTGCAATCTGCCCTCACTCCACTATTAACGTAAAACAGAGGGGCAAACGTTGATTTAGTGAGGAATGTAGAAGAGCTTGCAGGAGACTGCATGAGGTCTGCAGTACACCTAAAGCCAAGACGTCGAAACAACAGAACCGGCATGCAGTCTAAAGATCTAAGTGATCACCTGATCAACATACAAGGTCAAAGCTCTGCTGTCCTACCACCTCTGGTTGTGGATGGAATTGGACAATGACGGAGCTAATGGGGCTCTTTGAACCACCCCGATCTCAACAACAGTGAGTCCCTGTGTGTTGCTAAAATCAAGACTGAGACAAGTGATCAGAAACGGTAAACGATTGGTCCATCTTGCTTTCCTACTGCAATCCCCACTCTTACAGATACCAGTGTTCAGCCTATTTAATTACCTCCATATGATATAAAAAATCAGGGATGAGCAATGAATACAGCAAGGGCTAAGCAAACACCCGCCAGCCATACTGATGAATTTCCATTACTGCACTGGTATCTGTAAGCAATGTGGAAAATATATCTAATTATTAATTTCTATATCTAATTTATGCATCAAAATTATTCATGACTACCAGCGTCTTGCAATGGAATGTTTGTTGATTATATGGCTAATGTCTTAAAAATAAGCTATTTAAAAAAACAAAATTGTTTACTGTTTTTTAGAGGCAGGACAAAACTGATGTAGCTAAGTGCTGTCTAACTGATCTGCCCTGAATCTTATCTTCACAAAAATGCTGATAATTGTTGTCAGACAAAACTTGCTCACCGATGTACTACTAACTAAACCTATTTTAGGGTTTTCCTGAACAGGTAGACCTCAGCCCTCATCACATCCTTGGCCCAATCAGTGATGAGTTGAGGGTATTTGTCCTTGATATCATTGCAACATCTGGCCAAATGTGGCATTAAGAAACCCAGATGAACCGAAGTCAGTGGATATTCAGGGGAAACCACTCCAGTGTTTGGTGCCACAACTCACATAAATGAAATCGGTTGTGCTTGTTGGAGGCCAATTTCCCAGCCCTGTGATATCACTGTAGGAGTTCCTAAGAGTCATGTCCATTTCTACCAATCCAAAATAGAATGCCAGCACACCAATAGCAAACAAAAACAACTCAGCTACTATTTACACTTAATAACCACATCCATTCCTAAGTTTCAATAAGCAATGGATAGCCCACCCTGTCAAATTGTCTGGTAGATATAGATGGAGGAAGAGATGGAGGAAGAAATGGAAATTCACCCACTGTCTTGGCAATTCAGTAAGTAAGCTTCAACAAATCTACGTAAACTGATATACACCAATCAAGATAATAGTAGAGTGTTTATAGCCAAATTATGGACAGTTAGTTGATAAATTATTAAAATCACATCCTTGAGTTTTAAGGTTGTGCTACATGATATTATATGGCGCGAGTTGCCTTAAAACATTGAACAAATCTGGAAATTACTGTGGGAAATACATTTGTTTTACATGCATCTATCTGTTTCAATGAATTGGCTAACAAAATATTTAACAACCAGTAAACATAATGATGAAATCAGCAAGGAACAAATGTGGACTGGTAGATTTTCCATACGTATAGAAAATGGAAAGATGTGAGGGCAAATGTAGGCCTTTTTATAGGCAGAAATGTGAGAATTTATAATTGGGAATAAGATAATACCAGGTGAATTAAACAACTGTTTTATGTTGGTCTTCATGGAACTCATGACAAATACCCATGAATTATAGATTTAGTGAGATTGAGGAAGTGAAGAAAATAAGTATTAGTAAAAAAAAAGCAGAAGAGAAATTGGTGAGACTGGAAGCTCATAAATTACAGGGACCTGAAGGTTTACATCTCAGAGCTTTGAAAGAGCTGGCTATAGAGAGTATGAATTTCTATGTTATCTTCTTCCAAACTTTTATAGATTTTGGAATTGATCCTGTTGGCTTGAATGGTAGTAACAAATGTGACATCACTAAGAAAGAAGGAACTACCCAAGTCATCATAACTAGACACTATAAAAAAGAATAAGATTGAGTAATCAGGGAATTATGAAAGGAAAATCTTGTTTCAATTTGGTACTGAAGTTCCTTGAGGATGTGGCTAGTGGAATAAATAAGATGGAGCCAGTGGACATGGTGTATAAAACATTTGGAAAGTTTTCAATTACATGATGCAGAGGAGATTGACTTACATTGTATTGGGACCAATATTCTGGAAAAAATTGAGAACAGGCTGTTTACAGAAAGCAAAGAGTCAGAATAATCCATTCTTTTTCTGCAAGCTGCAATTTACAAGATTATTATGGGGGTGTTAATTGTGCACAGGCTACATCAAACGGGGACCAGGTATATTTCCAAGGTTGCCAATGATGTAAGTCTAGGTGGGAACATAGGAAGTGAGGTGAATGTAAAGAGACTTTAGGAGGATATGGATAAGCCAAGTTATTGCACAGGAATGTGGCAGATGGAATATAATGTGGAAAAAATGTAACATTATTCACTTAGGTGCACAAAATACAAAGGCAGAGTGTTTTGAATGGTGAGACTGCATAGTGTTAATCACTTCGGAGTTCTTGCACATAAGTCACTGAAAACAACAGAAAGCCTTAATGAAAACAAATGATATGTTAACCTTTATTAAAAGGTGATCTTGGGCGTGGATTTAAAGATGTTGTACAATGTCTTAGTGAGACTGCACCTGGAACATTTGTACAGTTTTGGTCTCTCTACCTAAAGAAGGATGTAGGGGGAGTGTGGCAAAGATTCACTGGACTGGTTACAGTGCAAAGTCAGTAGATGTTTGGCATGTGTGGAGAAACTATTGAGGCCCTCTGAGAGAAGTTTCCTTTCCTGTTCCATTTAAACTTTTCACATTTCACCTTTAACCCATGACCTCTGTAGTCCTATCCAAATTCATGGAAAAAGCTGCTTGCATTTACCCTGTTTATACCCATCATAATTTTGTATACTGCTGTCAAATCTCCTCTCAAACTTCTCTGTTCCAAGGAATTCAGTCCTCACCTATTCAATCTTTCCTTATAGCTGAAGTTCTCTAGACCCAGCAACTTCCTTGTAAGTTTTCTCTGTACTCTTTCGACCCTGTTTACATCTGCTGAGGGGTTTTGGCCTGAAAGGTCAGACTGTCCTCATTTTAACTGATGCTGCCTGGCCTGCTGAGTTCCTCCAGCATTTTGTGTGTGTTGCTTGGATTTTCAGCGTCTGCCAACTTTCTCTTGTCTGTGATTACATCTTTCCAGTAGGTAGGTGACCAAAACTGCATGCAATACTCCAAATTAAGCCTCACCAGCATCTTATACAACTTCAACATAACATCCCATCTCCTATGGGATATGGGACAAAATGGAGCAAATCTATGTATTCACAATGTGCAATCTTGTGGAGAATCAGGCAGCACCAGATATCTGAATTAACCCTGCATCCCTGGAGCTGTGAGGCAGGGTGCCACAGCTAAGCCACAGAGCTGCTGTGTCACCATGGTTAATATATTTCTTGCCGCACTGAGCAGGTTCTCATTACTTTAAATTCCATGGTGCTATCATTTCGGAGGATCTATCCTGTGACCAGCTGTCGTTATTTTTTTTAAAAAGTCACAACAGTACCTCTACTTTCTTAGAAGTTTGCACAGATTTGACATGTCATCTAAAACTTCGACAAACTTCTGTAGATGCACAGTGGAGAGTATCCACAGCCGGGTATGGTGACACCATGCCCACAGATGAAAAAGCCAACAAAGAGTAGTGGATACAGCACAGTCCATCAGAGGCAAAGTCCTCCCAACCAGTGAACACATCTACGAGGAGTGCTGGAACAAGGAAGAAATATCCATCATCGTGGAGCCCCACCATTCAGGCCATGCTTTCTACTGCCATCAGGAAGGAGGTACAGGAGCCTTGGGTCCCACACACCATGTTCAGGAACAGTTATTTATTACCCTTCAACCCATCAGGCTTTTGAATTACGTGGATAACTTCACTCACCTCGACAGTGTACAATATGGACTCTACAGCCCATGGGCTCAGTATTATTCAGTTTTTGTATTTGCATAGGTTGTCTTTTACACTTTGATTGTCAGTCTTTGTAGTTTTTCATTGATTCAATCATATTTCTGTGTTCTACTGTGAAAGCCTGCAAAAAAAAAGAATTTCAGTTTAGTATAGTGTGACATATACGTATGTTGGTGATCAATTTGAGCTGTGCTTTCAGTCTGAGCACCAGTCCATGACTTTTATTCGCCACCTTTTACAGAACAGTTGATGCATTCATACCTTGTACCCTCTATTGTGCTTTATAGTTCTGATTTCTGACATTTCTTTGTCTCAGCTTTCTAATTTAAATGTTAAATAATTTAAGAATTGCTCAAGGTTGTTAAGGAGCAGAAAGGCTGCCTGTTTCTGTCCCAGTGCAGCCTCTTCAGAAGTACAGTACAGTACTTCATAAGCTGAAATTTCTCCCCAAGAATTAATCTGCTCACCTAATACATAACCACATATAGGCATCTATCAAATGTTATCAAAATATACATATACATATACACCTGAGTCTGCTGCAGGTTATGGCTAAATGGGTATGCACTCTTCGAGCAGTAGATGGCGCCAAAAAGCTTCCCTAGCACATTTGTTTGTCTTGCTGATGAACCTTTATTGAAGACTTAACCCATCATAAGTGGGCATTTTAGATTCTATACTGAGGCTGAACCCAGATCAAAAAACCATTAAAATTTTGCTCGGGCTCCTCTAACCATAAAGTTCCTCAGTATTTGTATTTTGCTTTATCTTAGTTTTTAGATTAACTTGCATTTAATAATTGTAAGTATAGAAAAATACATCTTTGTATCTTTTGCTTTGTAGTAGCATTGACTGCCTAATTTCCTTTTGAGATTATTTAATAGAATTAAATGTTTCCAGTTACTAAACAAGTGTGATCCTATAGATCTAAGTGGGTTTGGGCTCATGTGAAGTATTGGGTAAGGGAAGAAATATAAGCTTCAGATTTCTTTCAGCCTGGCTTTCAATGTGTTAAGAAAATTCAGTCAGTGGACACTTTATCAGATACAAGAGTGTACCTAATAAAGTGGCCGCAGGAGTGAAACCTGGTGTGATCTTCTGCTGTAGTCCATCCACTTTTAAGGTTCAACATGTAGTGCATTCAGAGACACTCTTCTGTGCGCCACTGTTGTAACGCATGGTTAGTTGAGTTACTCTCACTTTCCTGTCAGCTTGAACCAGTCTGGCCGTTCTCCTCTCGCCCCTCTCATTAACAAAGCATTTTCACCCACAGAACTGCCACTCTCTGGATGGTTTTTGTTCTTCGCACTATTCTCTGTAAACTCTCCCGACTGCTGTATGTGAAGATCCCAGGAGATCAGCAGTTTCTGAGATACTCTAACCACCCCCTTTGACACCAACAATCATTCCATGTTCAAAGTCACTTAGATCACATTTCTTCCCCCATTCTGATTTTTGGTCTGAACAACAACTGAACTTCTTGAACATGTCTGACTGCTTTCATCTATTGAGTTGCTAGCACATGATTCACTGATTATATATTTGCATTAACAAGCAGGTGTACCTAATAAAGCAGCCATTGAGTGTGTGTCCACAATATAAATAATCTTAATAATATCTGCGTTTGAATTGTCTATAGGTATTTTGTACCCATATGAATATCCCTTGGTGTAGGACTTTAAATTCTTAATGGCTTTCTAATGAACAAAGACTGATTCAATATGTGTGTCATAAGATCAAAGCCTTAGTGTCCACAAATACACATTTAATCTTTAAACCAGAAAACCACATCAGATAGTTTATTCAACAATGTTTCTTGCCTCATATCTGATGTCGCTTATCTGTTCTATTTAATTCCCTTGATGTTCCAAGACTGTTAGATATCTCTCTATTATTTGAGAATCTGTTGTTCACCAGTGTTCCCACACATCTGGTTATGTGCACTGTTACACAACTCTCTGCCCCCACATATTTGCTTCCTGACATCTGTGCCACACCCAAGGGCTGGAGATGAATCGAGTGGAGCTGGCCTGGAGCAGGTACTGTATATTCGTTGTGGTGGTGAATTTTACTTCCATTTGCTGACCTGTTAATTGCCACCGGGAGACGTGTTTCCTTGCTGACTAATGATTGGATACAAAATCTGACCTCTAGATACATCAAGGGCTTCACAGTACTGAAGGCTTTGCTGGGCCTTTAGCCAAACTCTTCTGGCAGTATTACATGTGCCAAGCAATGTGGAACTCTGGCCAGCAATGTGTCCTTGCTAGATAAAGCAGGTCAAATCCAGTTCCACTAAAAACTGTCCACTCAGTCTATTCTTGATCATCAACAAAATGTTGGTACATGGATTGTGAACAGTGCTATCAGGTCACACCTAATCTTCGGTAACCAGACCACTGAAGCACAGTGAATTGTGCCAGAGCAACCTCCAACCTCGTCGTAGTCTTAGTCCAAACAGGAACCAAAGATCTAAATTCTAGTTTTTCAAGTTAGATTTGACTGATCTTGATTTAAAGGAACGGTTTGGTTGAATGTGGCGTCAAGCAACTGTGGTAAAACTGAAATCAATGGACGTCCAGAAGAAACATGTCATACTGTGTACAGAGAATAATAGTTATGTTTGTTGCATGTCAATTATCACAGCTCTAAGGCATCACTGCAGGAGTTCCTCAGGAAAGTTTCTTGAACCAGCACCTTTCTTAGTGACCTTATTCTATCACATTGGTTGGAAGTGGGGATGATCACTGGTCACTAGCTAGTGTTCAGTTCCATTTGCAACTGATCAACAAACTCAGCAAGACACAGACAACATTCAAGCGTGGGTTGAGAAGAGGTAAGTAACAATAGACACAGGCCCTTTGGCCCACAATGTTGTGCTGAAATAACTAAGCTAATGACACCTAATCTCTTCTGACTGCAAACGGTCCATATCCCTTCATTCACGTGCCTATATAAAAGCTTCTTGGATGCCTTTATCACATCTGCTGACACCACCACCCCTGGCATGGCAATTCAGGCACCAACCACTTCTTTTTTAAAAAAAAAATAGAAACTTGTCTGGCATGCTCTCTTTGAAGTTCCCCTCTCTCAATTTAATGCATGCCTGCAAGAAGAAGACATTTTTGATCCTGAGGAAAGGATGCTGGTTACTAACTCGCCTATCCACATTTTCATTCAAGTCATTTGTATTTTGCACAAATAGTAGAGGTTCCAGTATGCATCCATGCTAGCACCACTAGTCATGAAACTCCAGCCAGAGTAAGACATCTCGACTCCTACCCCCGTCTCTGGACAAGCTGCCCCTGAACCCAAATGACCAATCACCTTGGATGCAGTGAATCTACAGTTCAAGCATGTGAGGCAAATGTATATTAATATGGCGGGAAAGTCAAAGGTGAGCCTTCTAAATTCAATTACTTTATCATTTGCTGATTGAGATGTAATTCTAAAAATATTCCCTCTTGATTGGAGAGCAAGGCAAGGACTGCTTCAGAAGGAAATACAGTAGATCCCAGTTAATCAGGCAGCCACTTATTTGGGACAATTTTTCAGGAGCAAAAGCAACTCAAAAAGAGCTGGGGTTTTCTTTGTTCCTTTGGGAAACTTGCCACTCAATTGGGACAGGAGACTGTCGCACTGTTGCCAATCAGTTTCTAGCTGGTGTTAGTTGTGTGCACATCGTGTGGTCTTTAGACACTACACTGTGCTTAGAGTGAGCAGTTTTTAAAAAGCATCATTTGCGTGTGTTTGTGTTCAAAGTGCACTGATTTTTGTCACTGATAGTTGGCAAGAAATGAGCAGTAAGAACTGTTTAGCACATTGGGTTTTCAAGCATTCAGGCTCGGAGATGCCAGGCGCGGCTGGAAGTGAAAGTGAGGCTATTTCGCTACTTCAGGTTAGGAACTACAAAGAACTTGAAGGTATTGTCAATCATTTTTCAAGTTACAGTGAAAGTAAGGGTTCGACGGATGCAATTGTCAAAAGCACAGTCCATTATATGTATTGGATGTCTGCACTGTTTATGTCAATCAAAAGAGTATGGCTGCATGCGCTGGATAAATTCCTAAATTTATAACTATTAGGAGTAAATAGTACTGTAGTAGATTTGGCAGTTCTAATATGTTCTATATTTCTATTCCCCACTGGGAATATGTGTCAATGTGAGGAAGGGGCAGGGGAATTCAAGGCAATCCAAAAGATAGTTTGGACCCAGTTTGCAACAGGAAAGCATGTCAAGTGTGTGGTAGACCTAACAAGAGTAGCATGCTCTTACCTGGAGCTCTGCTGTTCTTTCTCAGCCTTCCCTCCAAGTCAGTATCACAAATCGAGCAGACATCACTCCAGTTGCTGCTTTTATTTGGGTGACCACTGTATAAATTACTCTTGCAGATGGGAACAGTTTGACAAGAAGTACTTGAGGCAAATGTTGATGCGGAAGTCGGCCTACAGGATCAAGGATGATATTTGGGACGTTTACCACAAGCTGAATATACGTGATGCCATCAGCTTTGCTGACCAGGTACAGATTGTTTTAGAAAAGTGTATTAATGGCCGTGGGAAGTACAGGCCCTACCTCTGCTGGAAATCATTTGGCAAATCAGCCGTAGGGCACTTTTGAGGTGAAGGTGGGGTGTCAAGTCACGCAAACAATGATGTAGAATTTATGACACAGAAACCGACCATTTGGCTCAATTGGTGTACGTTGTTTTTGTGCTTAGAGGAGCTTTTTGTGGGCCCTTCTGTTTATTTGTAATGTGCTCATCTCAGCCGCCCATCAATGTGTAGACCCCAATCACTCCATGTCTTAAGGAATTCCACATTCTACTCTTTCTCTGTATAAGAATGCACAGCAGTAGTTTGCAAAATATCTAAGCTGCTTATTGCGCCAGGCAGACGATCCAGGAGAGTGGCTAGCCTGCAACCAGGTGGTCTTCATAATATGATATCGCCCTCTACTGTGTTGTCTTAGAGACCCGGCCACATGGAGCAAGTTCTGTGAACAGCTGCTCCTTTTCTCTGTGCTGGCTGGTCTCCTGGTTTACCTATTTGATCCATATAAGGGTGGTAAGAGTGACATGCATGCCACACGAGAGAGAGGCTATGGACAATCTCTGGTGGGAATGTCTCATCACTGAGCCATAAGGACATCATCAAATACTCCAGCATCATCATTTTAAAAGGTACCACTGACTAAAACCTAAACTGGATCAGTCACATAAATATCATGACTACAAAAGCTGTTCGAGGATACATGTTCTTTGGTAGGTCATTCACTTCCTGACCCCTAAAGCCTTTCCAATATTTACGAGACCCAAGTGAAGTGGGTAATGAAGTGCTCTCCATTTATTTGGATGAGTGCTGTTCCAACAACACTCAAAAAAACTGAATAACATCTAGTCAAAACAGCATGCTTGATTGGGACCTCATCCAGGGAGGGAACTGCATTACCCCTGACCACAGCTTCCTAAATCACTGCAGTGTATATCATTCACAAGTTATAGTTGTAGCCAGACAATTACAGAGTTAAGGAGTGAGTTTTGTCAATCATGACTTGGACTCTAGAGGGAGACATTCTCAAGAAAATACAACCATTGTCTACCAGATTTGGCTTGTTCAGTCAGGCATTTCAAACACTGGTGGAATGCAGCAGGTCAGGCAGAATCTATAGGGAGAAGCGCTGTCGACGTTTCGGGCCGAGACCCTTCGTCAGGACTAACTGAAAGGAAAGTTAGTAAGAGATTTGAAAGTAGGAGGGGGAGGGGGAAATGCGAAATGATAGGAGAAGACCGGAGGGAGTGGGGTGAAGCTGAGAGCCGGAAAGGTGGCTGGGAAAAGGGATACAGAGCTAGAGAAGGGAAAGGGTCATGGGATGCGAGGCCTAGGGAGAAAGAAAGGGGGAGGGGAGCACCAGAGGGAGATGGGGAACAGGCAGAGTGATGGGCAGAGAGAGAGAGAGAGAGAGAGAGAGAGAGAGAGAGAGAGAGAGAGAGAAGGAGGGGGGGAATGCTAAATATATCAGGGATGGGGTAAGACAGGGAGGAGGGGAATTAACAGAAGTTAGAGAAGTCAATGTTCATGCCATCAGGTTGGAGACTACCCAGTCGGTATATAAGGTGTTCCTCCAACCTGAGTGTGGCTTCATCTTGACAGTAGAGGAGGCCATGGATAGACATACCAGAATGGGAATGGGACGTGGAATTAAAATGTGTGGCCACTGGGAAATCCTGCTTTCTCTGGTGAACCGAGCATAGGTGTTCAGCGAAACGGTCTCCCAGTCTGCATCGGGTCTCACCAATATATAAAAGGCCACACCGGGAGCACCGGACGCAGTATACCACACCAGCCGACTCACAGGTGAAGTGTCGCCTCACCTGGAAGGACCGTCTGGGGCCCTGAATGGTGGTGAGGGAGGAAGTGTAAGGGCAGGTGTAGCACTTGTTCCGTTTACAAGGATAAGTGCCAGGAGGGAGAACGGTGGGAAGGGATGGGGGGGGGGGATGAATGGACAAGGGAGTACATAGGGAGTGATCCCTGCGGAAAGTAGAAAGGGGGGGGGGAGGGAAAGATGTGCTTGGTAGTGGGATCCCGTTGGAGGTGGCAGAAGTTATGGAGAATTATACGTTGGACCCGGAAGCTATTGGGGTGGTAGGTGAGGACAAGGGGAACCCTGTCCTAAGTGGGGTGGTGGGTGGATGGGGTGAGGGTTCCCCTTGTCCTTCTGCATTATATTCTGCATTGTTTGTCAACAGCCTTGTCACTGAAAAGGAGGGGGTGAGAAAATGATCAATATGATATTATGAATTATGACATTTTCAAAGTGACCTTGGCTTCCTTGTCCACTGAGAGGCAGCATTTTGGAATATACAGCAATTTTGAGAGCAAACGGTATGGTCATCCCAATCACAAGATGATTTGAATACAGAAAGAACAAAGAAGTCTTGTGTGGGTCTTTGGTAAGGCTACAGCTGGAGTATTTTAAATTGTTTTAGTTTCTTTATCCACCAAGAACAAGAACCAGGTTTATTGTCACTGATGCAGGTCATGATGGTTGTTGTTTTGTGACAGCTGTACAGTGCAAGCTTTACAAATTACTTTCAGTTACAACAAAGTAAGTGGTGTGAAAGAGGAAGAGGAAAGCAGTGTTCGTGGACAGTTCAGAAATCTGATGGAGGAAGGGAAAACGCAAATGTTGATTATGTGCCTTCAACCTCCTGTATTCCTCTTGATGGTAGTAATGAGAAGAGGCCATGTCCCTGATGGTGATGGCCCTTAACGCTGGGCGCTGCTGTCTTGAGGTGCCACGCTTTGAAGCTGTCCTTGATGGTAGAGAGACTTGTGCCTGTGATGGAGCCGCTTAAAATTCTGTGTATTGGCGCCTCCATACAAGATGGTGATGCAACAAGTCCAAGTGCTCTCCGCGGTACATCTGTACATTGGTGACGTACGAAACCTCCTCAAACTCTGAATGAAGTAAAGCTGCCAGCGTGCTTTCACTGTGGTGGGCCCAGGATCTAGAAGCTTTCTACCACTGACCCCTCAGTGAGGATTGGAGTGTGTTTTCCTGGGCCTACAATCAATTCTTTGGTCTTTGTGATGTTGAGCCCAATTTTGTTGCAACATACTAGATAAAGGAAGTATATTGAAGATTGTTTAGAAGGATTCTGGAGATGGTGGTCTTACTATGAAAATGGGTTGGATAAATCAGGTCTGCATTCTCTAGAAGAATGAAAGATGTTTTAGAAAATTATACGAGTCTTCGAATCAGATTTATTATCACTGACTTGTGTTGTAAAACTTGTTGCTTTTTGGCATCAGTACAGTGCAAAACGTTAAGCAATTACTGTAGGTTACAATGAGAAATATAAAAATGAATAAATAGTGAGGAAGAGAACAAAGTGGTAAGATGGTATTCATGGACTGTTCAGAAATCAGATAGCAGAGGGAAGAAGGAATCGACTGACTGGGTGCAGGAAGGATATCTCTGAGTTGAGGAGTCACAGTCTCAAACTAAGGGATAGGCTCTCCAGGACTGAGATAAGCAGAAATTTCTTAATGCAGTGTCTTGAATTTTTGGAATTTTGTGCTCTGTTTAGCTGTGGAAGCTCAGATGCTGAGTTAATTTTAAAAAAATGAATACAATTCTGAATATTGAATCAGTGGTTGGAAGAATAGTGCAGGAAATGGCACTGAGGTTAAGATCTTGATGAGTGGCAGAGCAGGCTTGACCCCTACTCCTATTTGTTCTGTCCTTGTATGATATTGTTGGGACGGTTGTTCTCATATGTGGACTCTGCATTTTATCTTTGGTGTCCCTGTTCCACACTACCATAAGACTGAGGAGCACAATGAGGCCATTCGGTCCATTGAGTTTGCTCTGGCATTCCTCCTTGGCTGATTTTTTAAAAGTTCTCTCAACCCAATTCTTGTACCTTCTCCCTGTAACCTTTGACACCCTTACTAAACAAGAACCTATCAACCTCCACTTTAAATATAACCAGTGATTTGGCCTCCACAGCATCTATGGCAATGAACTCCAAAGATTTACCACCTTATGGTCTGTCTGAAGGGATGTCCTTGTATTATGAAGCTGTGCTCTCTGGTCCTAGACTCCCTCCCTATAAGAAACATCTTCTTTACCTATGCTTTCCAGTATTTGATAGGTTACAATGAAATCTTCCCTCGTGCCCAATGACACCTACATCCTGTGCATTTATTTCTGGGTCAGAATATTCAACTTCATGTTATACTACAGCCTTTGAGCTGGCAGTCCTTGCAGCCTTTGGGGTAAGATTCCCCTTTTGAGTGCAGCTTGGAAATAAAATTTCTTCCTTTTAACACTGGCACGCCTCAATGTTGCATGCTTAGCCCACTGCTCTACTCTCTCTACACCGTGTGGCTAGGCACAGCTCAAGCACCATCTATAACTTTGCTGATGATACAACTATTGTCAGAAGTTCAGATGATGATGAGGAGATGCCTAGGAGTGAGTTAGGTTAGCTGGTTGAGTGTTGTCACAACAACAACCTTGTACTCGGCATCAGTAAGACCAAGGAATTGATTGTGGACTTGTGAAAGAGAAAGTCAAGGGAACGCACACCTGTCCTCAGAGGGATCAGCAGTGGAAAAGGTGAGCAGTTTTAAGTTGCTAGGTGTCGACATCTCTGAAGATTTATCCTGGGCCCAATCTGGGTGCATGTCAATGGAAGCAGGTAGTTTAAATGGTTTGACACAGACTAGATGGGCCAAAGGGCCTGTTTCTGTGCTGTACTTTTCAATGACTCTGTGGCTCCAATTACAAAGAAGACATGGCTGTGGCTGCACATCATTAGGAGTCTGAGGAAATTTAACTTTCTCAAATTTCTACAGATATACCGTGGAGAGCATTCTAACTGGTTGTGTTGTCATTTGGGTACGGAGGGGTCACGGTACAGGGTCGAAAAAGCTGCAGAAGGTTGCCGACTCAGCGGGGTCTAGCCTCCCCAGCACCTTCAAAAGGCAATTCCTCAAGAAGGTGGCATCCAGCATTAAGAACCATCATTATTCAGGAGATGTCCTCTTCTCGTTGCTACCATCAAGGTGGTGGTACAGGAGCCACACACTCAACGTTATAGGACCAGCTTCTTCCCCTCCACCATCAGATTTTTTCACGGATAATGAACCTATGTACTATATACTAGCTCACTATTTTTCTTTCGTTTTGTGTTACTTAATGTATTTTTAATATATCTCTTATTGTAATTTATAGGTTTTTTTATTACTATGTATCACAAGGCACTGCTGCCACATAACAGCAAATTTCATGATGTGCTAAATGTCTGAATACTAAATTTGATTCTAATTTCCCATGGTCTCAGTAAGAAGAGGAGTAAGGCATTCACTCTGATCTCCTGGACAATATTTATCATTCAAAAAACACCATGGAAGCTGATTATCTTACTATGACCATATTGTTACCCATGGAAGCTTGGTATGCACAGATCAGCAGTTATGTTTCCTACTGACAACAAAAGCATTTAATTGGCTGAAAGGAACTTGAGGATATGTGAGGTCTGTGTACAAAGCCAGTGCCTCCTAATGTCCAAAGGTGATCGTCATGTCTTCTGTGTGCGTCCTTGTGTACTCACTTCAGAAATAGACCAAGAAAGCATGGAAAATCAGCAAGTCATAAACACAAAGCATTGCTCCATAATCAAAGGTACAAGTCTATAATCACAAGAGATTTCCAGCAACTGCAGAATCTCTTGTGT
Organism: Hypanus sabinus; assembly: GCF_030144855.1. Classification (NCBI taxonomy): domain Eukaryota; kingdom Metazoa; phylum Chordata; class Chondrichthyes; order Myliobatiformes; family Dasyatidae; genus Hypanus; species Hypanus sabinus. Next base: position 25,686,070 of record NC_082722.1, read on the forward strand.
TTATGATTGGCTGCTCCACTGCCAAGTCTCTTCGAGGTATGCCTAGCCTGAGGAAGTTTCAATCCTATCTTCGATGGCAGTTCAGTGAGACCCTTTCTCATGACTTCCCCTTCTGTGAACTGTGATGCTCTTTTAATCTTCGACCATGTGCTCACCTATCACTTGCCAGCTTTTACTGCTTTCTTTTCTCCACCTTCTTCTCCAGGCTTCCTTCCCCTTCCTTTCCAGTCCTGATGTAGGGTCTCAGCCAAAACATCGACTGTTCATTCCACTCCATAGGGCTAGCCATTAAAACTGCTTTATTTCATAGTAAGCTGCAGGTACAGGACAGCTATGATACCTCGTAAAATTACATTTTACCCTTGATGTGAAACAAGGTATCATTTTATTCAGTAGACTGCATGAGAAAAAACAACAGTAAATAAGAGGATATTTTGAAATATATAGAATTAATAAATACACAATTGGCCTTCAGTTATCATAGAATTTAATGTTTTTCATTCAACGTTCAGGAATGTTTCTAATGCCAAATGCTTCAATATAATTTTACTTGTTATGACATCAGTATGTGACTGAGATTAATGCACTATACCACATCACATACATGATGAAAGAAAAGCTTTACACAGTTGAAAAGGGGCATATTCTTTTCAAGTCGCTTGTAAATCTGATTTCTCTTGATCTCTGTCTCTCTGGGGGTAGTATGAGCTCATTTTGTTTAACTTCACTAACAATTAAGGTCCAAAGTCCATTGTTATCACAGGTGTGTGTTGCCACTGTATTCATTGTTCCCAGCTTTCTCTGCTTGCCCTAACAGATTTAAGAGTAGATTTCGTATCACAGCACTCACCTAGAGCCTGAGTTTATGCACAGAGTTCTCTGATTCTCTGCAGCCTTTAGGCTGTGGGTTACACCTCAGACATTTTCTGTTGAGCTAAGGGCAAACAAAGCAATTCAGAGATTGCGTGTTCAGGCAGTATGCGCTTGTGTGTGTGTGTGTGTGTACACTCAGGTGAGTGGTTTATTAACTATTCCTGACGAAGGGTTTCGGCCCGAAAAGTTGACAGTGCTTCTCCCTATAAATGCTGCCTGGCCTGCTGTGTTCCACCAGCATTTTGTGTGTGTTGTTTGTATTTCCAGCATCTGCAGATTTCCTCGTGTTTGGTTTATTAACCACCAGCTGGGCTCTATACTGTGCTCTGTTTAAGAACTTATAGATAGAAGCAGGCGCAGGCCATTTGGCCCCTCCTGTAGGGACACCTCCTCACTCTAGCCCTTGACTCCCTTAATTCAAATGATCTATTGATCTCCTTCTATATGCCAAAGATTGGTCTTTCTTTCTCAGTCAGTATCTGAGCCTCCACAGACCGCTTCAGGAGAAAATTCTAGACTCATCGGCACTAACTGAATAAATCCCTCTTCACTTTAGTCCTGAATGCCAAATTCTCCGATGCCCCTCAGCTTTTTGAGCGCTTCCACCAATATCCCTTGAAGTCTGGTTTTCCCTGCCGAGGCAAACAAAAGGGACACAAATTGGATCCCAGTGCAAAGGTAAAGTTCACATGTGTGTGCAAGCATACACATGCTGGGAAACAGATGCATACACACATGTGGATGCAGATGCACAAACACATATGCATGTGCTTACACATACACAGGTGGAGACATGTAAAACTTTGGCTGTAAAAATTTGTCCAAGTCCCAAGCACTGTCTGTAATGCTGGGATCTTTGTTGGGCTTCAGATGTTCAGGCTGTCTGCTCTTCGTGAAGGTCAGCCTCCTGCCCCAATATCCCAACTTCACTGTCTTGATTAGAGACCTCGGAGCAGGCCTTTGCTATCTGTGGTCTTCAATACGGACCGCCAGGCGGAATTATTGCTGTAATGGCTTGCAAATGTCATGTCCCTCTGTAACATTCCAGAAACTTCTCTGGGCTTGAGCATTTGTATGGAAAGGTAGAAGATCAATTGCTGGTCACTTCAAAGAATAATGAGCTTGGGGAAAATTTTGAAAGTGTCTCTCCAAGTGAGAGATGCATGAAGTCTAGGCCCCCTTCTGTCTGCCTCTCTATTGTTTCCGTTTCCCTGGACTGACACTTGTGTTAAATATTGATTCATTAATCACTGAGCCTGTATGTAGTCAATTGCACCTATTCTTGCCACTGTACCCCTAGCATATGACTTCAGAATGAATGTGTGGTCCAGCTGGTTTTGTGGATCTGGGACTTGTACTAGTCTAAAATCAGCTTGGCTAAACTTCCCATGATCCCCCACTGACTGTTCTGAAGCTGTTTGTTCAAACCTTATTTTGAACCTGTGACTCTTGACTTTCAACATTCCAGCTGAACAAATATCATCCCTACATCCATTATGTTATGGTGCAAGAAGTTTGTACTGTACGTTTCAAAAAGAAAACCTGGATGCTTCAATGGGAATAATAATACACAATGGTAGATTGTATTATATGCCATATTTAGAGTTTACACTTCCCATGCTGCTCAGTGCCATTCACTAATGATAAGATCAAGGGGCATTCTTCATAAGGGGGATATGGCATGAATAGATGATGTAGCATGCCTTAGTTAAACCCTTCCTGACACTCAATTGTATTCACTGTTCAAACTAGATTCAAAGATTTTCTGGGGGCTTCCTTCACATCCCCGTGAAACTTTGAACCTGTGTTTCAGTTGAAATGACCAACTCAGTCAAATGAAACGATAATCCATTTGGCTCCAGTCTAAATTTTGTGGTATGTACACTGAGAATTATAAGAATAGCATGCATGAAATACTCAGGCAACATCTGTGGAGAGGAATAGATAGTTGATGTTTTGGGCTGAGACCTAATGAACATCAACTCTTTATTCCTCTCCATAGATGTTGCCTGACTTGCTGCGTTCTTCCAGCATTTTCTTATGCGTGTGTGCATTGCTCTAGATCTCCAGCATCTGCAGAATCTCTTGTGTTTATAAGAATGGTAAGAATCTGGTTCAGCTGTAAGCAGGTGATTATGAGGTATTGGATATCGTGCTTAGAGTATGCTCACAAGGTGAGGTGGTCTAATTTGGCTATGATCTCACAGCTGTATGGTATCTTGTATCACTTGAAAAATACTGCTTTGGGTGGAGTACAGGGGTAAAAAGATAGAGACTTGAAGAAAATACTTGCATTGCCATGATCTGTGAGTTTAAACTCATTTTGCAGCCAATACGATGTTGATTGTGATGAATGGATTTGGTATTAAATGCAGAAGGTGTGCGTCAGAAAACAAGATTTCTGAAATAGTAAACCATTTTTCTAGCAGCAGTAAGTGTAAAGTTCCAAATAAAACTATGCTGGAAACTTGATCCAGTGTGTCAAAACCACACAAATTTTATAAGTTAAATGCAAGGGAGACACAGCCCCTTACTCCAAAAATATTTATTTACAATGCATTCTCTCACAAGGTAGTTATGCTTTTGGTCTTTTGTTGAGGTTCTGAAACCTTATCACAGATTTTAGATTTTGAAAGCCAGCATGCCTGTGACACCAGAATGACCTTCAGTCCGCCACAGATGGTGATGTCATGAGTGAAGTAATTCCATTTCAATTCAACAAATCCAACAAAAAACCTAAACGTAGAGTGAACAATGACAAGGGTAAAGACAATAAAAGCCTTGTTCTGTTTTCAGAAAAGTGATTAAAAAGAATTCAATCACCATTCTGTGTGCGTGTGTGTGTGTGTGTGTGTGTGTGTGTGTGTATTTACATATATTTTTTTAAAATTTAATTTGACTCTATAGTTAGTAAAGAAACAAAAATAGAGCCCATTCTCATGAAACACACAAAACATTCTAATGAGCAAATGTTGGGGCTCACAGTGTTGTTGATTTGTTCCTGTCGACCTCCAAGTATAGCCGACCTTCGGACCCTCATTCCTCAGTCCACTCCATCCAGTGGTCTACCAACACTATCCATTCGCGTCCTCTTTCTTCATCTCTCCTCGACAAAAGACCGCAAATCCCTGCTCCCAGACACACAAGAAAGAACAACATCCTGCTCAATGGCTAACATGCCCCGTTATCTCTAGTCATAACCCAAACATTGCTGCTACAGGTAAACTATTACCTTAGCCTTAGCTGTAGTAATTTTATGTATTGCACTATACTGCTGCCACAAAAAAAATTCTAACATTTGAGTGATGATGAACCAGATTCTGATATGGGTCTCTATTGAGAACTGAGAATGGGAAGAGGACAGGGAGAAGAGAATCATAGTTAGGGAAAAGGAGAAGGGAGCAGGAAATTGCAGAGAGAGATTCTGTAATGATCAATAAACCAGCTGTCTGGAATCAAATTACTTTCCCTTGTGTCTCAGGATTAGGTGTGTCTGCACTCTCACCACTTCCCACGCTGGCACACCTTCTCTGCCACCTGTCCCACACCCTTCCCATGGTGCTCCACACTCGCCATTCCCAGCTCCTTTGCTCCCACCAGATTTACAAATTGGCTCTCTGTTCCACATTGACAAATACAGTACTGTGCGAGAGTTTTGGGCACCTTCCCTATATATAAAACTTTTGCATGGTGCTGTATATATTAACAAAGGGTAGAAGCTATTGGTTTGTAGCCTTCCACTTCAAGAGAATGATAAGTATTTGATCTGCCTCCATTGACTGTGTCATCCTGGTGTATTTTGGATTTATAGGTTGGAAAACTCTGGAGATTCTCAGGGCAGTATTTGAATTACTTCAGGCTCAAGAATTCAGCATGTTGATGCAATTCTTTGGCTGTTAATTAGGATCCTGTTTATATTCACTGACATTATCAATATTACTTTAATATTTTAGCAGGTACGCACTGTTAACACTGTTTTCTTCTTCCATGTTGTAAAAGATTACTCTGAACAACTGTGTGCAATGAAACAACTTACTGCTTCATCCCCAAATGTAGAAAACCTGTAGATCTGATTTGTATACTCACCAAGAAGGCAGATTATTACAGTCCTCAGAAAGCCCCATTTTATGCTGCTCCCTAAATAAATGTTAAGTGATTTATTTTCCTTCCATTTTCATGCTCCACACATTTCACTCATTCCTGAGATTTGCTTCACATGTCCATAGTCACTGATTTATAATTTCCAAAACCCAGGAATCCTGTGATTCCTTCTGAAGTCTGTGCATCTCTATTCTGACTCTCTGTTCTTCCCTGATCATCTGTGCTCTACATTTGTTGCCCACACTTTAGGCTCTGGAATCTATCTAGGTTTATTTCTCCCATCTTTTAAGCTGATCCTTGAATTTTCTCTTTCATTGAAGTTTAGATTACTTGATTAACTATCTCCTTATTTAGCCTATTATCAAATTTCACTTGGTTTTGTTCCTGATAAGCCCATGTGTTTCTGTGCTCTGTGTTTAGACTGTCAAAAGTGATCAGGCCTGTACTGTAGAAAAAAAGTCCAATCTCAATTTTCCTCACTGAATGCTTACTACACAGAAAAGCACTGTTCAGCCCATCATAGTCATGACAACTCTCCATCAAACCAACTCTTTTGTTCTTTTTGTTCCCTTTTGATACAGCTTAGAATCTTTTTCTCTACCACATTAAAATCACCCAGCTCTCACTTGAAGGCTGCAGTCGAATCTGCCTCCACCACATTTGCAGAAAGCGCATTGTGGATTGCGACCAAAGCTAAGGGGAATTTTCGTTCCCCTTGTATCATTCATAATTCCCTTGCCCTCTAGTTTATACCAAGGATCTTCAGGCCTCAACCTCTTCACCAGAAGGAACAATTTCCCAAATTTCAGTTAGCTCAGACCTCTAAAGTTTTACACACATCAAATCTTTCCTCAGCCAAAGAGAAGAGTACCACCCCCATGAATCCATCTGTCTGATTGGTTCTAGGATAAGGGACTACATTCTCATAACTCTTCTCTGACCTTCCCTAAAGCCTCCAAATCCTTCCTATAATGTGACCAGAACTGAACAATGCACCCTGGTCAAGTGAGACCAGTAAATTCCATATCTGCTGGAAAAAAAAGGAGGATTTCAATGAGATCACCTCTGTTCTTCTGAGCTCAACAGGCTTTCAAAGAACCAGGCCTAAAGTGGAAAGGATCATATCCATCACCTTGGTCTATACACTGATCACTTTTAATCATGAAATATTCTAGCAGCTTTGAGAAAAACAAAAGAGATGAATAAGATTGTAAACACCAAGTCAAGAATGCACCCATAATTGAAATGAATGGTGAGAGTAACTGGGGATTGACCGTGCACGAACCAAATGTTTCTTCCATTTAGATATACATATTGCAATAATTTCATTCTAAAATGTGTTTGACTTTTAGTATAATTTTTCAGTTATTAGACAACATGAGTTTAATATTTGTAAACCTTCCTACCCACAAAGATTGCTTTATCCTTGACTTTTTGCAGTTGGACACCTGTGCAAGTAACATCCTCTATGTTAATGCTTCTGCCTGAATTCTCCTCTTGTGCTTAATTAGTCAGGAGGAAGGATTGTGTTTGCCCTCCTTTTGCTGTCCACCTCACCTTACTAGAAAACCAAGTTAGCTCTCTTTTCTTGAGGGCTGTTACAGCCTTGCTGAAAATCCATTCCAGCCTTTGGAAACTTGTAACATTACAAATGAAATTTTCAACTTAATTATTTGGTGGTCAACATTTCACTGCCAAACCATCTCGGCCACCCACTATGAAATCTAAAAATAAAGAATTAAAAACGTATAACACTTGCAAAAACAGAAGGGCTAGGTTTGTGTAAACCAGGAGCAGGGGACTGAGTCATATCCCACAGGTTATAAGCCATTAATCATCAAGCCACACATGTTTCATGAAGCAATTTGCACTACTATTGCTGACTGTCAACTGTATGCTTAATGAGCTTTTATGAGAAATGTTCAGTTGACCACAGGTGGAGAAAATTGGTGCTCGGGGAAAAAAACTGACAAGAATCTGGCTCTCTCCCATCTGAATTTGGGCAGAGATATTGACAGGTTAGGAAACATGAGAATATTGTGAGAGTTTGCAGCTATGACCCTGATAGTTGAGGTTGCGATTAAGGTATAGCAGCAATCATGAACTTAACAAGTGTTACATCATTATAAGTAAAGAAAGGAGAATACAAAGCATCCCTTCAATTCAGCAAAACCATCAATCACAGTGTTTTCATCTGACGTCTTCAGGATTCATAGTGATTTTCTTCTGGTAATTTCAAATAATTATTCTGCTTCCCCAGTTTACCCTTCCTCCACAACCACCTTCTGTTATCCATTAATTTCATTACCAATCCCACTCACGTAGCAGCATCACCCTCATTTCCACTTATTGACTCCAGCTGTCCATAAGATCATGTGTGTTTTTTAAAAATTTGAATCAGGTTTATTATCATTGACATATGTTGTGAAATTTGTTGTTTCATCGCGGAGCATAATGCAATACATAGATATACTTTAAATTAGAATAACGTATATAAAAATTAAATAAGTAGTGCAAAAAGAGAAAAAAATGGTGAAATAGTGTCAATGGGTTCATTGTCCATTCAGAAATCTAATGGCAGAGGAGAAGATGCTATTCCTAAAACATTGCGTGTCTTTAAAAGTTCATTGCTGTCTGTAAGATAATGTTTCCATCTTGGACTCTCCTTCTTTCCCATTTTCTCTGCCTTGATTTATCTCTACCTTTTCTCCATTATTTTAAAATGTGATTGAATTCAAAGCGTTAACTCCTTCCTTCTCTATAGCGGTGACCTGCATTAGTCTTTCCAGTATATTTGCAGAAATTCAACTGCACCCTGCAGAACAAGGTAATTAGCATTTTGGTCATATCAGACTTCAGTTTGGTCCATGTTCAGAAATATCTATTCCAGGGCCTGAAGTGGGCCTGTGAACAGCAAGTGGGAGATGAGAATTGTACTTTGATATTTGGAAAGGGAGAGCTGGGATGTTACCTGGTGGGGGAGATCCCAAATAATGAAATAATCTGTATCACCTGGAAATCAGGAAGAGAAGGAATATTATCTGGAATAGAGAAAAGTGGTACATGTCTTGGGGACTGGAAAAGAAGAAACGGAATAATGCTTGGGGAATAAAAAGGGAATGGGACATCGTGTTTGTGATGGACTCCTCAGAAGCGGACAATACAGGTCAGGAGTCAGAAGGCTGGTTCTGGGATCAGGACTGGTGCAGAGCTTGAGGGACAAAGAATTATTTGCCTTCAGGACTCATGGGGCAATGCTGCAGGGGGTAAAACCATGTTATCTGAGGAGGGAAGCATTAAGAGCAAATTGGGCAAAATTCAGTTGCATAGAGAATGACATCAAATTATGTAATTCTGATTTAGGAATTAGGCTGGCATTTTCAAGGTTGTCAAAATTTAACATTGGGTATGGCATAAGTTATAAGTGATGTAACATGTGATTCACTCTGAGTTAAGTCAAATTTCTATTGTATAGCACTGGAAAGTGAATCATCTAAACAGCTCTGTTTTAAAAAAAATATTTTTCAATGATATGCAGAAAACACAAATTGTGCCATACATTTAGTTCTGTTTCAGGTATCAGGAGCCAATAGTTAGATTTTAAAAAGTGGTGCCTATTAAGACTTCTTGTTCAGTTTAAAATTTATTGCGTAGTTAGGCAATTGTCAAGGGCCATTGAAAAGAAGTTAGGTTGAAGTGGAAGTGCTATTGTGGGAGTGGCTATACTGTGAGAGGACTGGGTTAGAGTGGGATACTGAGGAATTGGCTCATGAGTCTTTGGCAAGAGGCCGAGTTGAGTTTCTGGTAAGTTTCTCCTTCCTTATTATTGCATAGGTAGAGCAGCAAGAGTGGATCCCAGGGTGGTAGTGTTCCTCTTGCATAATGTGGGAAATCAGGGAGACCTACTGTGCTCCTAATGGCTACAACTGTGAGAAGTGCATCCAATTGCAGCTCCTTACAGAGTGTGTTAGGGAACTGGCCTATGGATCATTCAAGGGGTTGATAGACAGGAGCTTTAGGGATGCAGTAATGCCCAAGTTGCAGGAGACGGGCAGCTGGATGACTGCTGGATGCCAGGAGAAGGAAAGGGAATAACTGGGAAGTACAGAGTACCGCTGCGGCCTTTCCCCTCAATAAGTGTACTAGTTTGGACACTGTTTGGTGGTGGTGGGTGGGGGCTATCAACCTACCAGGAGAAAACCTCAGTGACCATGTCTCCGGCACTGACTCTGACTCTGTGTCTCAGAAGGGGTGGGGGTGGGGAGGAGTGCAGTGGTGACAAGAGATTCTGTAGTTCAGGGAATGGGTAAGAAATTCTGTGGATGTATATAGACTCCTGGATGGCATGTTCCCTCCAAGGTGCCAAGGTCAGGGGCATCTCAGAGAGAGTCCACAGCATGCTTGAGGTGAAGAGTGAGCAGCCAGAGATCGTGATACTTACTAGTACCACACATTGCTAGGAAAAGAGATGAGGTCCTAAAAAGCGAATATAGGGAGCTCGGAAGGAAGCTGAAAAGCAGGACCACAAGGGTAGTAATCCCTTGATTGCTGCCTGTGCCATGTGCCAGTTAGGTAAGAATAAGATGATATAGCAGATAAATATGTCACTGAACAATTGGTGCAGGGGACAGTATTTCAGATTTGTTGATTATTGGGATCCCTTCTGGAGAAGGCATAACGCACAACAAGGACAGGTTACATCTGAGCTCAAGAGGGGCCAATGTCCTCGCAGGCTGTTGGGGAAGGTTTAAAGTAATTTGGGAGGGGGATGGGAGCCAGTGTGATAGGTGAGATGATGGGGTACAGGTAGATGGATGGAGCATGTAGAGAGATCTTGAGGAAGGATGGGGGTAGATAGCGCATAAATGCAGTCAGCTGTATGGGTTTGAAGCACAAGAGGGTCTGCAGATGCTGGAAATCCAGAGCAGCAACACACAAAATGCTGGGAGCATCAGAATCACAGGTGACGGACTTAAAGCATGGTTCAGTGCATGGATCTTTGACATTGTGCCCATTACAAAGATGGCAGTCATTAGGGCAGGAAGACTGCTGGAGGTTCCAGTGTTAAGGTGTTTCAAAAGAGGTAGGGAGGGAGGTAAACAAGGTTGGGGAATGGCACTGCATATCAGGGATAGTATTGCTGCTGCAGAAAGAGTGGATATCACAGAGGGATCATCTAGTGAGTCAGTGTGTGTGGAAGTCAGAACAGAAAGGAAGAGGTCACTCAATTGGGAGTACTTTATAGGTCCCTAAATAGCAACAGGGACACTGAGGAGATAGGAAGGTGGGTGAGTTCAAGAGCCACAAGTGATGTTGCAACCCTATAAAACTCTGGTTAGACCACACATGGAGCATAGTGTTCAGTTCTGGTCTCCTCTTTATAGGAAAGATGTTGGAAGCTTTGGAGAGAATGCAGAGGAGATTTACCATGATGGAGCCTGGATTGGAGAGCATGTCTCATGAAGATCAGTTGAATAAGCTGAGGCATTTCTCCTTGGAGAGAAGGACAATGAGAGATGACTTGATGGAAGCATATAGGATAAGAGGTGTAGATAGAGTGGATAGCCAGAGACTTTTTCCCAGGGTGGAAATGGCTAATAGGAGGGGAATACTTTTAAAGTCATTAGAGGAAACTATAAGGAGGGGGGAGGGAATGTCAGATTTATTGACATTCAACAGAATTCCAAGCAACAGATTACAAATGTCCAGTTTTAGTTCATATCTGTATACACCTGTCACTTTTATGTGGCCTTGCATTTTTTGTTTGATGTGAGGTAAGCGTGACCATTTTTTCTGCTCAATGAACCTTACAAATTAGTGGCATTATGTCTTCTTTGCTAAATGCACCAACAGAATTTTATACATACAGAAAGGCAGCTAACATAAAATTATTTTTTATTGCTTTAATTGTTCTGGAAGATCATGTGTAATATGTAAAATCAATTTGCAATGTAAATTGCGGTAAATTTAAAGGTTTGGAATATTTAATGTAAACATAACAGTAACGCATAGAACGTCCACTGATTCTTACTCTCACTTGCTTGTGGTACGGGCAGCAATCCAGAGATTACTACACTTGAGGTACTGCTTTTCAGCTTCCCACCTAGCCCCCTATGTTCTCTCCTCAGGATCTCATCCCTTTTCCCACCTCTTGTTGTTACCAATATGCACCATAACTTCTGGCTGTTCACCCTCCCTCTTGAGACTCTATCCCCTACAGACTATCTGAGATGACCCTGACCCTGGCACCTGGTGGCAACCTACCATCTGGGGATCTCTTTTACATCCACAGAATCTCTTGTCTCTTCCCCTTACTATCGAGTCCCCTCTACTCCTCCTCCCCCCACTTCCCTTCTCAGCAACAGAGCCAGATTCAGTGCCAGAGATTTTGAAGGGACATATTTTCATTTGACTGTGGTTAAAATTCATAAAGAATTCATTTTATTCTGTGATTTAAGGTATTACTGTTCTCCAACCTAAATAATTTCTCACATACATTTTTATTATCAGCTGTCAAATGGATTTTGTGCTTATTTAATAATTTTCTTCAAAATTAATTATGAAAAATCCCTTTTTTTGAATTAATATCTTTGCCAGTGAGAGCCAGTTGTTAGTCTATTTAAACCCCATTTTTGAAGTTGATTGTCAGAACTGCCATGGGGAAAAGGAATACTTCAAAGCTGTAATTAGTATTTTTTTTGCCATTGTAGATAATCAGGGTTTGTTGGCCAAGCCATCTGTGAACATCAGTAAGAGGTAAAATGATACTGCAATAACTATAGACAGCTTTAATCCCTTATAATTTCTTCACACTTTACAACTGACAACCCCTCAATATTTTGTGATTTTAATGTAAATTTCTTACAGTAAACATAATTTTAATGACAAGTCTGAAGTAGTACAACTGTTGGGCTCAGAAGCCAAGTACCTGTCTTCTTGCTTTTGCTAAACTCTGAGTTAAGTTTTTCTATTCAGATGGAAAGTGCTGGCTACTGAAATGAAGCCTATGGTAAACTAGTCATTTCCATGCTCATGCTTTCATGTCTTTTACATTATTACTGGCCACATCTTTATGATCATATCTGTTTGGTTTTGGCAAGTGTCTTCAAAATGCTATTAGGAATTTGACAGACTACAATAAGAAAATAAAAGTATACACTTTGTGTGAGATTTTTTACAACTGATATTCACACTCATTCTTATACTGAAACCTAATATTGCAAGACATGACTGTGCAAGTTATCTGGTATTAGTTGGACTGATACGATTCTTTGTTATATAGCAGTGAGGAGTCAGAATGATATTGACCGATCAGTTTCCAATCTGGTGCATCGTTAATGACACTTAACATGTCAGAGAAATTGTTGAAAATGAGTACCAAAGTTGTCTGCAAGGATGAAAGGAAAAGTGGAGCGAGAAGGTTCAAAAAGTCTTTATCTATTCTTTACATGACATAAGTTATTCCTTTATTTGATTTCCCCAAATATGGTATTGAGCATTTGTTTAGTTTTGTTCCGGATGATAATCCTGCCATTGTTCAGTACTAGTTTATTGCTGTGGAAAAAAAAATTACAACATAGCTTGTTAGTAAATAGCTATGAACAGTGAAGATAGTATTGGTTATACACCATACATTTGTGTTTTATTCAAAATAACATAAGATTTAGTGTCTAAGAACATGTACACTAAAGGCAATTAAAAGACACAAGTAAGGTGTTTTTCAGATGTTGAAATAGAATAACACATCTGGTGGTCATTTGTCCTGCTGCCGTTTAGCGTTATTGCAAGAGGGATAAAGAAGCAAGTATAAAATTGAGGCTACAGAAGTGAAAGGGGTATGAAATCGATGCCATGGTACATATCCATGACACACATAATGCCGTTAGCAGATGTTGGCTAAATCTCTGTCTAAAGTTTGGGCTGATAGAAACATGAAACACTGACATTAATATGTTGCATCTGAAAAGTCTGAAAAGTGCTCTACATACTGTTAATTACATTGAATCGCAGAAACTACCAAAATGCTTATATGTAATTTGGGGGTGCTTGAAGAGCAGGGAGTATTTGCATTAGGAACTAGAATGCCAAGCTGTTGGGCTTCATCTTACCAACTTTTACAATGACGACACATACACCCACTAATTAAGTAGAATTGTGCATAATTCAAAACTTCTTTGAAAGTACAGTTATGCTTCAGTCAGTTTGAATGTAAATGAATCATGTTACATTTTACATCTTTGCATTTGTTTTACTATCACTAAGTTAGCATTACTATAGTCATACAAAGAAACAGGAACATAAGCTTCTATGCAGATGTATAATTAAACTGTTTTGATTGTTCTCCGATCTTTGTTACAAGGCTAAGCATATTTTAAAAAATACTTGCGTGCTCTCTCGTTTACATTCCTGATGAGAAATATCCCAGGAATGAAAAGGTTAATGATTGAGGAGCACTTGATGGTTCTGGACCTATACTTGCTGGAGTTTAGAAGAATGAGGGGGAATGTTATTGAAACCTATTGAATTTTGAAATACCTTGATAGAATGGATGTGGAAAGGATGTAGTGATGAGGAGGACTCTTTTAGTCCGAGGGTGATGAATCTGTGGAACTCATTTCCATGGACGGCTGTGGAGGCCAAGCCATTGAGTATATTTAAAGTGAGGTTGATTGGTTCTTGATTAGTCAGAACATCAAAGGTTATGGAGAGAATGCAGAAGAATGGGTTTCAGAGGGACAATAAATCAGCCCTGATGGAGTAATGGAGTTTACTTGCTGGGCCGAATGGTCTAATTCTGCTTTTCTGTATCTTATGGTTATATGGCCCACAGAATAAATTTGCCTCCATTTGCTGAGAGCTCACATGCTAGAACTCAGCAAACTGGCAATGATCTATCTGTCAACATCAGGTATAAGCAGATGGTGGTTGAAAATTCTCCTGAAGTATTCTGGGAGAAGTCCAGGGTTGAGAATATGGAACGTAGAGTAGGTTAAAAGGTTGGCTCAACATTGTGAGTTGAAGGGCCTGCACTGTGCTGTCATGTTCTAAGATCAATCTAATCCTTCTCTCCTACTTAGCCTTCCATTTTTCTATCATCCACTTGCATATCTAAGAGTTTCTTAAATGCACTTAATGGATCTGCCTCTACCACCACTCCTGGCAGGGTTTTCCACCCCCACCACCTCTGCCATGCCCTCCATTCTTTTCTCCCTACATCTTAAAAATTTTGACCCCTTCTGCCATTTCTGCCTTGGGAAAAGTCTCTAGCTATCCATTCGATCTATGCCTCTTTTCTTTTTGTACACCTCTTTCAAGTCCGCTGTCATTCTCCAAAGACAAAAGCTCTGGCCCACTCAATTTGTCTTCAGAAGAATTGCTGCTTCACCTAGAAAGACTGTCCATCTCCTTGGATAATCGGAAAGGAAGAGGTCAAAAGGATGAATGTTGTACCCACTGCAGTTGCATGGAAAAGTTCCACAAGGTGGGGAATGGCTGATTGGCACAGAAGATCGGACCAGGGAGTTGAGGTGGGAACCACCCCTCTGAACTGTTTAAACGGGAGGGGAATATGTATCTGTGGCAGTGTGAAATCTTTTGGAGCTGGTGAAAATTGTGATGTTGTTGAAAATTGTTGAATGTGGATGCTGGTGGGGATACAAGGTGAGGCGAGGGAACTTTGCACTTGTTTTGTTTGGGACAAGGGGTGAGAACTGAGGTGTGGGAAGTGAATGAGATCCAATCGTGAGCTCCACAGTGGCAGAGGAGAATCCGAAGCTCAGAGGAAGCAAAGCATTTCAGAGGCGCCTCTGCAGAGCAACTCATCAGAGCAAATATAAAGGAGCTTGCGGCACTTGGAGAATGCAATGGAGCCCTCATTTTATGTTGAGAGCAAAGTAAATCCATTTAGCTGCTTTTCGTGTTAAATATAACTTTCTTTTTCAAACAGGGAGGTCACATGACATCAGGAAAATTCTCATTTGCATCAATACCAAGTCGAACATCATTCTCTGAAACATCTGTAACAAACCTCCTGTGAGTATAAGTCACTGTGCTTTTATGGATTTCTTTCTGCAGTTCAGAGCTGGAAATTACACCATTGTTCAATTTTCATTCGGGAACATTTTAGGCATTCACTCTTCTAGCCCCCAGTTATTTCTTCCTTTGGCCTTGGCCTGAGTAACAAGAGGATGATATAAACTTCACCCAGTAACTTGAGAAGAAGCAATTAACTGCCAAAGGTTTTCATGAACAATTATAAAGTCACATGACTGGTTAGATTGTTAATTAAACTAAATCTGATATATACTTGTACATAATATGAATGTAAAATAATCCATTTTAATCTCAGGATTTCTGAAAGTGACTACTTTGATATCTTTTATATTGGTCTTGAATACTGAAGTGTATTGAACATTAAAGGTGTATGTTGTAGCATTGAACTTTATATCAAGAACGTAAGGAGGGGTCATTGTCATATTGTGTTTTTCATTGCATCTGCTGCAGAAATGATTCTGAGATTTAATACCAATGCTGGATACAAGCAATATCCACTCACTGGTTTTATGGTGTTTCCAAAGCTTTATTGAACTATGTAAAGTGAATTATTTACCACTATCAGATTTTATTGATATTTTTTCATGATGACCATGCAGAGATTATATAGCTTAAGGCGATAGTTTATGATTCAGAGAATTATCCTTAAGAAAACAGCTTGAATCTGTGGCATTGTCTTGTGTAAACAGGTTTAACACTGTGCTGATCCTTCTGGTGATCAGTACCATCTGTGCATCATTTAGGTTATGTCACACATTCCAGATCTATTATTTCTGGAATGGAAATAAAAAATTAATACCAATTGATAGGGTATTTAAGTGATGTTGTTATTGCTTTTGTACTGACCTGAGCAGCTAAACATCAACAGAAGAGAGAAGAAAATAGATGTCATCATTTTTGCCATGTTTTCTATTCAAGTGACTTTATTAGACATGGCTTCAGTGTGGCAACTTTTCCCTCATTGTAGACTTAACCAAAGCAAATGCGAACAGGGTCAAGGTTAACTTACTTCTGATGGAACTCTGAGGAGTGAAATTGCCCATGTATAATTTATTTTAACATGAATTGAGCATTTGTAGCCATTATTATGCTGACTTGCAGGAGTAGGCTTACTTGTTGAGTAAGCCCAGATTATTTAAATTGCTATAGGAAATTACTTTGGATCATATAACTTATCATTTTGAGTAATTTCATTTCTGTGCTTCTTCTGGTTATATGGCACCTCCTCCCAGTGGGTGACAGGCAGAGCAGGCCCTGAACTATGCTGTGTTTGTTGATGTCTACAGCCTACAAATGGTCTGTGACTTACAGTCGTGAAATTACTGGTGGAGTTTATTTAAAAAATCCCTAGAGCAACACACAAGACGCTTGAGGAACTCACAAAGTCGAGCAGCATCTATGGAGGGGAATAAGCAGGCGATACTTTGGGTCATTCCACTCCATAGATTCTGCCTGTCCTACTGAGTTTCTCCAGCATTTTGTGCATTGCTTGGAGAAGCATCTGCAGAATCTTCTGTGTTTATAAGAATCCCTAGATCCAAATTTGCCAGATTATATATTTAAATGGTATTTTATTTTTGTGTATTAATTTTGTTTTTGTATGAATCAGGAGAGAAAGCGGTAGTGCAGTTTGTCTAGACTTGCAAGTAATTGACACAGTGAGGAGTGGCAGAGATCGGGAAGACACAGTGATGCACCATGTCTTAAGAGAGAACCTGTACAAACCAAGGAGAAGGGTAAGGCACTTTTATAACTACACTGGAAATAGATATATTTTGCCCAAATACTGAGCTGACCACCCAGCTCGATCAGAATGGGCTTATTTCTGAATGATTGCCAGTTAGCTGATTGCACCAGAGAACGACAGGGCTGCACAATTGGCCTCAGTTTCCTGAAACCAAGAGAACAGTTATTTAGAATTCCTAAGCAACACACACAAAATGCTGGAGGAACTCAGCAGGCTAGGCAGCATCTGGGGTGAAAAATAAACAGTCAACATTTCGGGCCAAGGCCCTTCATCAGGACTGGAAAGGAAGAGGAGAAGTATGACTTCCGAAGGGTCTCAGGCCCAAATTGATGACTGGTTACTCTTTTCCATAGACGCTGCCTGGCCTGCTGAGTTCCTCCAGCATTTTGTATGTGTTGCTTTGGGTCTCCAAAATCTGCAGATTTTTCATGCTTGTATTTAGAATTCCTACTTGTGATTGCTCTCTAAAAGACCAGTACCACGGCTAACACGACTGCCAATGTTTTTGGCCAGTTTTAATATATTTCTCCCTTTTTATTTATGACATAAAATTAAAGGAAATGTATGTAATTATTTGAACCCAGAGTGTAAGTGGAGAAGCAGCACATGCTGGATCAATTACTGACTGTAGAGCTAATGCAGTTTGACAGTTAATAACTTTTTATATTGTCAGCACTCTCTGTGTATGCTTCATTTGTTGATTTTATTGTGATTGATGTCTGGTCCATGCTACACCAGTACCAGGGAAATTACAGTCGGCACTTCATTGCTCAAGGCGAACAAGAAAGGCAAGAAAGGGAAGTTTTCCAACGAAACATGAGAAGTCGTCTTGAGTCATTCAAATCCACCAAACATAATGTCTACCCTTCAAAGAACAAATGCAGACATAAAAAGGAGTACAAATGTCAGAAAAAGGCAAGTTTCTTTATAGTTGCATGAAGTTGGTTTTATATTTTAAGGCCATGGAACATTTTCAGGGGCAAAGTATTTTCCACATCTGTTGTTACGGGAGAAGTAATCCACATGAAAGGGGTTTGCATTTTCTGTTTTTCTGCTCTACAGACATATTTTCTTTCAGTGAGTTGTTAGTTGGGTCATGTATAATTGTGCTCCAGGCTAAAATATTGCGAATGGTTTTCTCTTGAATTCAGTTTTAGCTTAGGTTTCTTGGGGACTGCATTTTCCATGTATTAAAGTTCCTATCAAATGACTTCATATGAGTATGGATCTAATCAAAGACGTTCGCCACCTCCGTTAATGTATCACCAACCATAAGATGCATTGACTTTGCACTACAGTTAATAAAAGTCTAATCAACTCTTGGCTGAATTTCTATTGTTATAACTAAATGAATATTTTATAATCCCAAGATAGTCTCAACTGGCAAGCTCCTGTTTCCAAGATCAAAGCAGACACCAAGTATCTTTTGCAGATTTAAGACTTTGTTTATGGTTTAATTTGCCTTACTTTTTGGTCAAAGTCTCTGAGCAGAACAGGATATGAATCAGAAAATTCTGGGAATTCATGACAGGTCAAACTAGAGGCAAGAAAAAAGAATATTTTTTTAAATATTGTCTTTTTAAATTTGTCTGCTCTGTTAAGACAGACTAATTCCTAATTTTAACATGTTTTGAGCCACTAGAGAGAAAATCTGAAGGAGTAATTTTAACATAAAAACCAATAGATGGCTTGGATTTACAGACTGCCTGACACTAATTTCTATGGAGACGGAAATTGGGCAGAACCTAAAATCCATCAGTTTTCAGTCGTTGATTTGGGTTAAAGCTGTACTGCAATCTTATTTCTGGTGTTTCCTTTAATACTTTTCCAATGGCTATATTTATCTTGCATTCAGTCTGTCTTCAGAAATGTGCATGATAAGTCTATCACTTTACTTTCTCTCTACTTTATATGTGTTTTGTGCTTATGTATGCTTTGACAATTTACCACTGAAATCTCTAACAGCAAGGGTGACAAGGTCTTGCTGTGAAGAGAGCTCAGGGAATTGGGTACAAAGTTAAAGGATAGGACCTTCAGGGTGGTGATCTCAGGATTGCTACCAGTGCCCTGAATCAGTGAGGCTAGAAGTAGGAAGATAATGCAGTTTAACTCAAGACTAAAGAAATGGTGCAGGAGGGAGGTCTTCAGAGTTTTGGATCTTTGGACTCTCTTACACGGAAAGTGGGAGCTGAACAAAATGGTCCTTTTGTAGTTCAGGTCCTATAAATGTCCTATATTTTTGTAGGAAGGGGGTCCCCACACCATCACCAACCTTATTGTCTCTGGGGAAACTCCCACCTGCTGCCACCGACATCATAGTTCCTGCATTCCGCACCTCCTGTTTCTACCTGCTACCCAAAATCCCCAAACCTGCTTGTCCAGGTAGAGCCATTATATCTGCTTGTTCCTGCCTCACTGAACTCATCTGCATCCCTCGACTCTGTTTTATTAACCCTCCCCCTGTCCAGTCCCTTCCCATCTACACCCATGACACCTCAGACACTTTTGAACTTTTCAAGGATTTCAGGTTCCCTGGCCCACATATTTTCACTCTGGCTGTTCAGTCCCTATACACCTCCATCCCCCACCAGGAAGACCTCAAAGTTCTCAGTTTCTTTCTGGACACCGGATCCAACCAGTTCCCCTCCACCACCACTGTTCTCCACCTAGCGGAACTTGTCCGCACTCTAAATAATTTTTCTTTGGGTCCTCGCATTTCCTTCAAACAAAAGGTGTAGCCATAGGCACTCACATTCGTCCAGCTATGCCTGCCTGTTTGTTGGCTACTTGGAACAGTCTATGTTGCAAGCCTACACTGGTGACCGTCCCGCTACATCAATGACTGCATTGGTGCTGCTTCCTGCACCTGTGCTGAACTCAGTGATTTCATCTACTTTGCCTCCAACTTCCACCCAGTCCTCAAATTCACCTGGTCCATTTCTGACACCTCCCTTCCCTTTTTTGATATGATTGTCTTTATCTCTGGCGATAGCTTATCTGCTGATGCCTTTTACAAATGCACAGACTCTCACAGTCCCACCCTGCTACTTGTAAAAACTCCATCTCCTTCTCTCAATTCCTCTGGCTCCACTGCATCTGCTCTCAGGATGAGGCTTTTCATTCTAGAACGAAGGAGATGTCCTCCCTTTTCAAAGAAAGGGGCTTCCCCTCCTCCACCATCAACACTGCCCTCTACTGCATCTCTTCCATTTCATACACGTCTGCTCTCACTCCATTCCCTCGCCACGCTATCAGTTCTTCTCGTCCTCGCCTACCACCCCACCAGACTCTGTGTCCAGCACATAGTTCTCCAAAACTTCAACCACCTCCAAATGCCACCACCAAGCACATCTTCCCCTCCCTCCATTTTCTGCTTACCTCAGGTATCATTCCTTGCAAGACTCCCTTGTCCATTTGTCCCTCCTCACTGATCTCCCTCCTGGCACTTATCCTTGCAAGCAGAGCAAGTGCTTCACCTGCTCTTACACCTCCTCCCAAACTACCATTCAGGGCTCCAAACAGTCCTTCCAGGTGAGGCAACACTTCACCTGTGAGTCTGTTGGGGTCATGTACTGTGTACAGTGCTCCCAGTGTGGCCTCCTGTATATTGGTGAGACCCAACATAGATTGGGAGACCGCTTCACCGTTCCGTCCACCAGAAAAAGCGGGATCTCCCAGTGGTCACCCATTTTAGTTCCACTTCCCATTCCCATTCCGCTATGTCCATCCACAGCCCCCTCCATTGTTGGGATAAGGCCACACTTTGGTTGAAGGAACAACACCTTATATTTCATTTGGGTAGTATACAACTTGATGGCATGATCATCAATTTCTCAAACTTACAGTAATGCCAAACCCACCCTCCTTTTCATCATTTCCCAAATCCCCGTTCCCTCTCACATGTTATCTCCTTGTCCACCCATCGCCTCCCTCTGTTGCTCCTCTTCTCCTCTTCCCCACCCCCCGCCCTTTTCTTTATGACTCCTTCACCAATCAACTTCCTAGCATTTTGCTTTATCCCTCCCCCTCCAAGTTTCACCTATCACCTGGTGTTTCTCTCCCCCTCCCCCCACCTTCCAAAATCTACTCCTCAGCATTTTTTCTCCAGTCTTGCCGAAGGGTCTCAGCCTGAAACATCAACTGTACTTGTTTTCCATAGATGCTGCCTGGCCTGCTGAGTTCCTCCAGCATTTTGTGTGTGTTGCTGTTTGTAGGAAGGTTTGCTAGTAATGTTGCAGGGAATGGGAACCAGAGTTCCAGAGCAGATACTGGAGAAGTTGTGGGAATATAGAGATGAAATCTATATAGAAAGACAGGAAACAAAAGGTTGAGCAGTAGGACTAATGTTTTGAGGTACACCTATTTCAATGCAATAGGCAAGGCAGCTGAGCTTAGGAGCATCAATCAGCACGTAGAATTATGATGTTGCAGCCATTAGTGAGACTTAGTTGCTGGAGGGGCAGGACCAGCAGTTCAATATTCCAGGGTTCGGTTGTTTTAAAGGGGGAGAGTGGCATTACTAGTCAGGGAAAATGTCACAACAATGTTCAGACAGAACAGATTAGAGGGGTCATCTACTGAGTCTATATGGGTAGAACTGACCACCTTAATGGGATTATACAGCCCCCAAAAGTCCGCCAGACTTAGAAGGGCAAATTTGTAGAGAGCTAGAAGACAGTTGCAGGAAAAGTAAGATTGTGATGGTAGGTGATTTTAATTTCCATACATTGACACAAGGATTGGGAGGGATAGAGTTTGTCAGATATATTCAAGAAAATTTCCTTAAACAATATATAGAGGTCCCAGCTAGAGAGAGCATGATACTGGATTTTCTATTAGGGAAATCAGGTGGGCTAAAAGAAGGCATGATCTTGCTCTGCCAGACAAGGTGAAGGAGAATCCCAAGGGCTTTTATAGTTAAGAGCAAAAGGATACTTTTGCTTCACTTAGAGATCAGAGTAGTCATCTGTGATGGAGCCAAGAGAGATGGTGGGGGAGGGGGAGGAGATCTTAAAAGAATTGTTTGTCACTGCATTTACTTGGGAGATAGACACAGAGTCTATAGAATCAAGGCCAAACAGTAGTGAGGTCATCGACCAAATACAAGCTACAGAAAAGGAGGTGCTTGCTGCCCTGAGGCAAATTAAGGTGGGTGAGTCCCCAGGGCACGACAAAGTGTCCCTTGGATCTTGTCAGGGGTTAGTGCAGAAATTGCAGGGGCCCTGGCAGGGATGTTTAATGTGTCCTTAGCCATGGTGAGGCGCTGGAGGTCAGCTAGTGCTGTTCTCTGTTCAAGAAAGGCTCTAAGGATAAGTCCTGAAATTATAGAATGGTGAGCCTGACACCGGTAGTAGGTGAATTATCGGAGGGTATTCTGTGAGACAGGATTTGTAAATATTTGAATAGACAGGGCTTGATTAGGGATGGTCAACATGGGAGGACAAACCAGCGTAGAGGTTACAAAGTGACCAGTAGGGCACGGAGGAGGGCAGTACAACAAAGAGAACTGGGAACAGTAGATCCATAATCCCTTGAAAGTGGCAATACTTCAGGTAGATAGGGTCATAAAGTAAGCTTTTGGCACATTGGCCTATAAAGGCCAATGTATAAACATCAAAGTATTTAGTACAGGAGTTAGGATGTTATATTAAAATTGCATATTATGTTAATGAAGCCAAATTTCGAGTATTGTTGGAAGTCTAGTTGCCTACCTACATGAAGGATATCAATAAGATTGAAAGAATGCAGAGAAAATTTACAAGGATATTGCTGGAACTAGAGGAGCTGAGTTATATGGAAAGGTTGAATAGATTAGGACTTTATTCCCTGGAGGGTAGGGGAATGAGGGGAGATTTGATACAAACTTATGAGGGGTAATTGTATAGAAATACGGTATAGGGTAAATGCAAACAGGCTTTTGCCACTGAGGTTGAGTGCATTGAGATTGGGTAAGACTAGAATTGGAGCTCATAAGTTAAAGGTGAAAGGGTGATAACTCTTCACTCGGAGGGTGATGTGAGTGTGGAACAAGCTGCTAGTGGTAGCAGTGGCTGCGAGTTCGCTTTCAACATTTAAGAGAAGTTTGGATAAATACATGGATGGGAGGGGTAAGGAGGGTTGAGCTCTAGGTGCAGGCCAATGAGACTAGGCAGGATAATAGTCTAGCATGGACTAGATGGGTCAAATGGCCTGCTTTTGTGCTGTAGTGCTCCATGACTGACTAATAAGACTCTAACAAATAAAGCATCCATCTGAAGCTTGTTTGTTTAAAGTTTCTTATGCATATGGTGCAACAAATGAATAGAATCGAGCTTTCAATTTACAGGTTAAATAGTTGAGCTCAGAAAAGTCAGCTATCCATCTGTATTACTGAGTGCTTTGATGTGGTTTCCCACAGAGAAATGTCGAAGGTGCAAATGGCCAAGTACCTAATGATAAGTTGCGGAGAAACGTCAGCTGGCACGATACAAGTAAGTTCTGTAATTGATTAACTCACTTACAATTTAACAATGCATTTTTTCCCTGCATATGATCTTCCTATGTGTATACTTGAACTCAAGATATTAATCATTGAAACATTTTCCTTAATTTTCTCATGGTGGGATTGGATGATCAACAATGCACCTTCACTAAATGGAACCAATAAACTAGTAGGTGACATTTGTAATTAAATATATCCCAAATATATAGTTCAGGGTCTGTAATAAGAAAGTATGAGTCTATTTTAATGGACAAGGCTGCTTAACTCCAAACCATTTATTTTAGTATCCGACTTGAGAAAAGATTCATTGAAGCAAACCCAGGTCTATCTCTCCAGAAGTAGAAACATTACTAAAGACTTGCAGGATCCTTGACCTACTTAAGTCAATTATTGCCTGAAGAATAATCCAACATCTGGAGAGAATTTGAACTCAGCATTAACATACCTGTTCTTGATCTCATTTCCTTCAAGACTGACTGAAGGTAAACTTGAAATTTTAACACTGTATTTTAAGACCACAGGATTAAACTAATGTTTATTATACAGTACAATATTTATTACAGAATGAACTTTGGAATGAACAAGAATGAACTTCTTGTTTTCTCACAAGAAGCTGAAGCCTTTCAAGTCCAAAGCACTAATCGATGGGCACCAAGATTTTGTTGTACAATTGAGAATGCAAGAAGTCTTGGTTTTGAATTTGCACACAATATATGTTGGAAAGTTGAATGCCTTCACTACTCCAAATCTTAAGAGTATAGACACCAGTTTCCAAATCTTAAACTCAGTTAAAGTTAAATTCCTTTCAAATGTACGATAAGTATAAGTACATAAGTACATCGTTTCAAATTCTGTATAAGTTCTGTAACTATTGTTCCTAGCTCTGGCATTATAGCTGAGTGAAGGTCTTGGTCAAATTCTTATTGATAAGTAACTATCATCCCATATTTTCTTTTGGATGAGAATACCTTTCAATATATTCTGTAGATAGCCAACATTTTCTTGTTATCCATGTAGGATATGAGAAGATGAGAATCATTTAGCCAAATGGCTCTTCAAGCCTGTACTACCATTCTATAAAATTATGGCTGTTATAGTCTTGACTAAAACAGTGCTTTCCTGCTCCCTGTCTTTGATTCCCTTGCAGATCATTTCGTCCATCAGTCTTCACCATGAATAAAACCAATGAATCCACCTTGACAGCCCACCGCAGTGGAAAATTCCAAAGTGTAATGAGCCTGTAAGAGAAGAGGTTCCTCATCACCATTTTAAATGGACAATTTGTTATTCTAGATGCCCTTATTAGGGGAAACTTCCCCTCAATATTCTTCCTTTTGACCCCCTCATGAATTTCAGTATGATCATTCCATATTTTTCTGAACTCCAGAACTAATCTGCTCAATCTTTCTTCAAATCTTAACACATTTGGCCAAGCTATCAATCTAGTGAACCTTCTCAGCACTACCTTCAATGCAAGTATAGCCTACCTTAAATATGGAGACCAGAATTGTACTGTGTTCCAAGAATGTCCTCACCAAATATTGTGCTGTGTTCCAGATATGTTCTCGCCGGTGCCTTGTAAAGATGCACTAAAGCTTAGCTGCTTTTATACCTTATACCCTTTACAATAGAAGTCAATATTCCATAAGATTTTCTAATTTCTGTATGCTGACTTTTTGCGTTTCATGTATTTGGATCCCAATGTATCACAGCATTCTGTAGTTTCATATAATGATTTTTTTTTCCTTTTTCATTCTTCCATGCTATGTGGATAACATTAAACCATATTTTCCCATGTTAAACTGCATCTTCCAACTTCTTGCCCACACACATAATCTTTCTCTACTCCTCTGAAAACCATTATTCTCTCCTTTCAATTTGCTAACCCACCTATTTTACTACATCAACAACTATGGTAACAGTACATCAAGTCACTTTATTTAAATCATTAGTGTAAATCACTCGCACAGAAATGTCATGAAATACTGTAAAATATATATGTGGTATATTAAAAGGATTTTATCAAAAATATGGTATCAGATCAAAATGGAGATTTGGACGTGGAGGAAAAAAATCATTCCGATCAGTTTAAGGTGTTCTTTTCTATAACTAATAGAAGATAATTTTGTTATTCTATTCAACCAGCACCTTGATGACCAGACCTTTCCTCTACTTTGATTAACATTTATGAAATAGGTTTTTCTGTATTTAGTGTCATTATTTGAAAATGTGAAAAACTAATGCCCTCTGCAAGCTTTGTTTTATTGAAGGAGGAGTGACAGAGCGCACTTCACTTGCAATTAATTTACTATCCAACACCAAAATGACAATAGAACAAAGACTTTTTGCAATTCAGGTTTCCCCAAGGACCAAGACAAATTGCTGGTGTTAAGAAAGAGGCAGTGTTGGAAAACATTAGGATAGATAAGTTCCTGAGGCCAGATGGGATCTAACCTTGGTTACTACAAAAGCGAGGCAAGAGATTGCTGGAGCATTGACAATAACTTTGTGTCCTTACTGGCCAAGGGATAGTCTCAGAGGACTGGAGAATAGCAAACATCCTACTGATCAAGAAAGGTAATAGGGATAAAGCTGGAAATGAAAGACCACTGAGTCATATGTTAGTGGTGGGCAAACTAATGGAGAAGATTCTTAGGGACAGGATATACAAGCATTTGGAGAATCATGGTCTCATCAAGGGTAATCAACATGGTTCTGTGTGGGACAGACACGCATTCTGAGCCTGATTGACTTTTTCAAGGAAATATCAAAGTAAATTGAAGTCAGCAGAGCATTGGATGTGGTACATATTGATTTTAGCAAGGCCTTTGATAAGGTTCATCCAGAAAGTTA
Organism: Hypanus sabinus; assembly: GCF_030144855.1. Taxonomy (NCBI): domain Eukaryota; kingdom Metazoa; phylum Chordata; class Chondrichthyes; order Myliobatiformes; family Dasyatidae; genus Hypanus; species Hypanus sabinus. The sequence continues at coordinate 25,712,178 of NC_082722.1, forward strand.
TGAAGCACAGGATACATGGAAACCTGACAGCATGAATTTGGAATTGGCTAGCCTGCAGAAGGCAGAGGGTGGTATTAGATGGCGCATGTTCTGCTTGGAGGTGATTGAGCTGCAGGAATCTGTTCTGGTACTCCTATAAAGATACAAGCACAAAAAAAAAGAAAATCAGTTTTGACAGTGTATACTCTTTTTTTCCATGCTTGTACCTTTATTGAAATATGTATTTGATATAACTTCTCCTCTGATTTGTATTTGTCTTTATATATTTTTAAAATAAAAAAAAAGATTTAAAATGAAAAAAGTGTTCTGGTACACCTGCTCTTTGTGGTTTTAATAAATGACTTGGATGATGAAGTGGAAGGGTGGGTTAGTAAATCTGTAGATGACAAAGAACAGTGGAATTATGGATAGTATAGAAGCTTGTTGTAGGTTACAACTGAGCATAGATTGCTGTGCTGGTCTGAGAAGTGGCTAATAGAGCTCAGTACGGAAAAGCGCAATGGAAAGTTGAACTTAATGAGACAATACTAGGGTAATGAAAGAATTTTTGGTAGTGTGAAGGAAAAGTGGGGTTTGGGGTCCACATCCTTAGCTCCTTCAAAGTTGCTGTGCAAGTTGATGGTGTGCTTAAGAATGCATTTGGTGTGTTGGCCTTCGTCAGTCGGGGGATTGAGTTCAGGAGCTGCGAGGTAATTTTGCACCTCTGTAGAAGTCAGGTTGGACCACACTTGGAGTATTGTATTCAGTTTTGGTCACCTCATCATTGGGAGGATGTGAAAGCTTAAGAGAGGGTGAAGATGATATTTACCAGGATGCTGCCTGAATTAGAGAACATGTCTTAGGAAAGGCTGAGCAAGCTAGGGCTTTTCTCTTTAGAGAAAAAGAGGATGACCAGCGACTTGATAGAAGCATATAAAATTGTAGAAGAAATGGGTGGAAGGAAAATTCAGGATGGCAAGAGCTAATAGAAGAAACTATAATTTTAAGGTGAGTGGAGAAAAGTATAGTGAAGATGTCAGAGGTGTTCTTTTGCCCAAAGAGTGGTAAGTGCCTGGGATGCCCTTCCAGGGGAAGTGGCAGAGGCAGATACGATTAGGGACATATATAAGATATATAGTCACAAGGATAAAAGAAAGATGGGAGGTTACAGGCTATGTAGGAAGGAAGGGACGAGGTTTAAAGTTCAGCACAACATCCTCGACTGAAGGGTCTATCTTGTTCTACATACTGTTCTATGTTCTATCCATAACAATTCCAGATCGTTTCTGTTATGAATATGGATTCTTTTTTCTATAAAGAATGTCCTAATAATCATCAAAAGTAGCCTTTTCCAGTATTCAACCCATTTTTAAATTGATGTCATTGACTAGCTGACATCTCATTTTGATTTTGGATAGCAGTCAAAGCCCTGTTGTACACTATTATTGAAATCTTCATCTTTCAGCAAAAGTCATTGCCGTGACAGGTCTAAAAATACCGTATGCAAAAGATCCACATTTTCTCATCCATAAAGAATGAGGTTTCTCCACATGTTGGAATTATAGTGACTGTTAGCAAGTTGTTGGCTGAACTTGTTAAAGGAGAGGCTTTAATGAATGATAATTATTTAAGCTTATAATTTAAGCACGTGTATCAGCCTTCTTCAGGAACAGTCATTATAAATAAACCAGGCAAAAAAGAGGGCTCAGTTCTGTGATAAAAGATTGCAGATTCACATATAATGGTTATCCAATGAGGGTGCAGTATTCAACCTAATTATTATTTGAAGCAATGGCTAGTAGCAAGCAAAACCTCAGAAGTTTTGAATGTTCTAGAAAGAATTCTTTTAAACTTTCCTAATCCATAGTGAAGAGTTCATGAAGGAGGAAATACTGGAACTTAATGGACACTGCCTGCTGCCCAGAATTATGTTCTGCGATCCCTTCTGTAGGTACTGGATGCCATTCCTTTGGTCTTTAGCACCTGTGAATTATGTAGCGAGATCTCTGCTACCTAAAAATTGTGCAGCGAGATCTCATCTTTGAGCAGATGTCAACTAATATGTATCTGAGAAACTTCTCTGAAACCCTCTGGACAACAAAAAGCCAAGGGTGAAGCACTTTTGTGTCAAATCTATGAAGGTGTGACAATCGTAGATGTTGTAATAATTTAAAGTAATAATTACCAAAATAAAGCTCAACCAAACTTCATATAAAACATTAACTTAACATAAAATATGTTCTGCTGAAGGGTCTCGGCCCGAAACATTGACTGTACTCTTTTTCATAGATGCTGCCTGGCCTGCTAAGATCCTTCAGCATTTTGTGTGTGTTGCTTGGTTTTCCAGCATCTGCAGATTTTCTCTTGTTTATAAACTGTGTAGTGGTGACTTGCACTATTCCACAGGTTTAGGATCCCCATCTAAGTGAATGGGATCTCTAATTCTCTACCACGGTTTGGACTGGCGAGGTACTTCTCTTGTGCAATGCTGGAAAAGTGCAACAAGACTGGGTCCCATTGCTGGACTCCATGTGGAGCCCTGTGATAGAGTATAGTGTCAACTTTGGCATTGCATGCCATTCAGAAAATTTACCCAAATTCTATAATGCCAAAACTGCTAGTTACCTTCAGAATCACTGGTAGTGATCGATAAAATTCTGCTCTTAATACTGCGATTTTCCCAGATTCCACCTCCCTCCTCAGGCACTGGAGAAGATGAGGGTGCCCTTGAAGCTTACTTTAATTGATCAACTTTAAGTAAATGCATTTGCAGCTAGTTCACATAACAGAATATTATTGATGAGTCTGACGCTTAATTGATAGCAGTTTTATTCACCTTCCAACATGTCAGTCAGGATATAAAGTTTGATGATTTGATTCCTCCATGACCCATAGTTCTTGATCAGTGCTTGCATTCTACTACACTCCTAACATTGGACAGCTAAACACCAAATTTCCATCTTCCTGGCAATACAATCACCCACATGACACACAACAGCAGAATTATCACTGATGTGATATGTATTTGAAGCAGTTAAGGGGCACTAATTATTCTTTTTTTCCATGGTAAAAATGAGTGACTAAATTATGATTTTTCTCCTGGTGTACAGAACACTGGAGCATTTAATGTTTCCTTTCTATTGACCCTAGTTCCAGTTTTTGTAGAAGTTGACTCTGAAGATGAGGAAAAGGATGACCCTGTGAAGATAAATGAGCAGGAGGATGACGAGGGCATCACCTTCATGGCATGTACAGGGGATTCGAATTTACCAGAAAGAAAAATCTCAGGTACAAAATGGACTTGAAAACCAAATTAGATACATGCTCTGATATTTACAAGGAACATCAAAGGGAGAATAGAAATGGATGAATAATCCACCAAGGTCAGGTGTGGAGGACCTGCAGAATCATTTTTACTTTGTTTGACACCCGCTAGGGAGACTAGTGCTAGATTACTAGATGATTACTGTCAACATGGGAATCGAGGCAGTGAAAAGTGGGATTGATGTTTGGGGCTGCTGAGAGGTAAGAGTGAGGCCTCAAAAAGCTCATCTGGCTCATGGGAGGTGCTGATAAGAATGCATCATTTGTGAAATTGACGTTACCCATAAACCTTTCCCAGCCAGATTTCTCAAGCACTGGAGAACTCATGCAGCGGCAATGCCAAGTTTCCAATTGGACTGCACGAGAGCACAGTTTAAACCCACTTTTCAATAACAAGACATTCAGACAATACATTATCTACTCCCAAGCAAATGTAACAGACACATCCACAAACAGTTAGAGGCAAAATTATCCATTTATCCAATTGTTGTAGGCCTTTAATAAGGACATGTAACTATGTAAATTTCTGATCGTGATAATGAGTTCAAACTGTCATGAAGCAGGATTACATGAAGAAATCTGCAGATGCAGGAAATTCAAGCAACACACACAAAATGCTGGTGGAACACAGCAGGCCAGGCAGCATCTATAGGAAGAAGCACTGTCGACGTTTCGGGCCGAGACCCTTCGTCAGGACACGAAGACCCTTGACGAAGACGTCCTGACGAAGGGTCTTGGCCTGAAACGTCGACAGTGCTTCTTCCTATAGATGCTGCCTGGCCTGCTGCGTTCCACCAGCATTTTGTGTATGAAGCTGGATTATATAATTTATCTGTTCTGAAATACTATTCTCCACTAAAATAAAAAAAATGTAGGAGTGAAATTAAAAGGGAAATTGGTAAAATGAAGAGAAATCATCAGAAACTGCAACAGATAAAATCAAAGTGCTGAAATTTAGTCAGAATTAGTCCTTAATTTCGGAAGGCACAGTCTAATCAAAGATAAGCTACACGGATTTGTGGAGTTTCAAAAAAGCAAGAGTAAATGTATGCAACTCCAGGATATGAAAGGAAGAACAGATCCTTAAAGAGAACAAAACAGATAAATAAAGTTGTTAAAAAGACACAAATGGGATATTATTAACAAAAGCTTTCAAATTTAGGAGCAGGGAAGTTAGGATGGGATAGAGTGCAATACTAGTTAAGTCGCCACTTGTGAGTTGATTGCAATGTTTGCTAAAACTAAATGCAGTGTTGTAGTCAGATTTTCAAAATGGTAATGACAGCAACAAATAATCACCTGAAAAAAAGCTCCTGGTTCACCATTTGCTTCAGTGTGTGCAAACATGTCTGAAACATCGACCGCGAGGTACAATCAAAGCATTACCAACTCTGAACTTTAACTTTGCTTATGATTACCTTTGGGAACAGACACTAAACAGTAATCGACTGTTGGGTTTATCAGGTGTTGTGGCCACAGAACTGGACTCTGCATTTCTATTGCCTCACCACTGTATACTTGCATTTTTCTCTGCAGATCATAAGGACAAGTTCTTGGTGTTAGTCTGACTGTGTGATAGATTGGCTAGCTAGCTGGCACATTTGCCAATAGAGAGTGGGCAAGTCCTGATGTGATCCCCATAGTCCATGTCGATATTCATAAGCAGGAAGAACCAAGTTTAACCATCCCCTCCCACAAACCCCCAACCCCTTTCTGAAACAATTTAAAGAGATCATTGATTTGTTGGTGACACACACAAAATGCTGGGGGAGCTCAGTAGGTCAGGCATCATCCATGGAAAAGTATAAAGAGTCACTGTTTCAGGGAAAGAACCATCATCAGGACTCATTATTGAGTTGTAAGTGATTAATTAAAGGGATAGCTGTTTGGAGAGAAGTGTCAGAAGTAGGGTAAGTTACAAAAGTTTTTGGAGATAGTGGTGACAGAGTTTTCGACTTTCATTAACTACTGCACCTTTGTCCTGCCTGAGAACATTGGCCATTTCTCTGAGCTTTAATATTCTTTATTGTTTGCAAGCTTTATTCTTATTTTTGGATGTTGAATGTTTGATGGTGTTTGTGGTGTGGGGTTTTTCATGGTTTCTCTGTCTTCTGGAAGATGAATCTCGTGGTTGTTTTTGGTGTACAACCAATCAGTTTTCCTTCACCACCACCCTCTTCCTTCTGGCAGAATTAGTCCTCACCCTCAACAATTTTCCCTTCGGCTCCTCCCACTTTTGAGGTGTAGCCATGGGTACCCACATGAGCCCCAGTTATGCCTGCCATTATGTTGGCTATGTAGAAAAGTCCATGTTCCAAGCCTTTCCCGGTAATGCTCCTCAACTCTTCCTCCGTTACATTGACTGTATTGGTGCTGCTTTCTGTCGTCCAGCATCTTTCATGAACCTACTGATTCCAACGCTTGTCTTGACTATACCTCTTTCCACCCTGTCTCCTGTAAAAATGTTGTTCCCTTTTCTCAGTTCCTTTGTCTCTGCCACATTTGTTCCCAGGATGTGGCTTTCCAGGGTATCAGAGATGTCTTCCTCCTTCCATGCTCAGGGTTTCTCTTCCCCCACCATAGATGCTGCCCTCACCTACATCTCTTTCATTTCCTTAACATCTACAATCACCCCATCTTCCTACTGCCTTAACTGTGATAGAGTTCCTCCCGTGCTTACCCTACCATCCCATGAGCCTCCGCACCCAATACATCATTCTCCATAACTTCTGCCATCTCCAAAGAAATCAAAAACACATCTTCCCCTCTCTCCACTTTCCACAGGGATCATCCCTCCATGATTCCCTTGTCCATTTGTCCCTCCCCACTAATCGCCTTCCTAGCACTTATCTCTGCAAGCAGACAAAATGCTACACCTATCCATTCACCTCCTCCCTGAAGTCCATTCACAGCCCCAAACAATCCTTCCGGGTTAGACAACACTTTACCTGTGAATCTGCTGCGGTCATCCATTGGGTCCAGTGCTCCTGAAGCAGCCTCATCTACATTGGTGAGACCTGTCGCAAATTGGGGGATGACTTAATGAAACACCTCTGCTCCAACTGTGTAATGTGGAACTTTTTGGTGGGAAAATATTTTAATTCCAATTCCCATCCTTGTTACAAAATGTTGCTCCATGGCCTCCTCTTGTGCCAAGCTGAGGCCATCCTCCGGGTGAAGGAGCAATACTTTAAGTCCATCTGGGTAGCCTCCAATGTGATGGCTAGAATATTGTTTACTCCTGGTTAAAAGAAATCCTTCCCCCTCCCTCCTCCTATTCTCCACTCTGACCTCTTACCTCTTCTCTGCTCTCTATCACCTCCCCCTTGGTCCCCAGTTCCTTCCCTTTTTTCTATGGTCCACTCTCCTCTCCTATCAGATTATTTCCTCTCCAGTCCTTTACCTTTCCTAACCAACTGTCTTCACCTTCTAGCTATCCCCCTTCCCTCGCCCTACCTTTTTATTTTGGCATCTTCCCTCCTACTTTCCAGTCCTGAAGAAGTCTCTCAGCCTGAAACATTGACTGTTTATTCATTTCCATGAATACTGCCTGACCTGTTGAGTTCCTCCAGCATTTTGTGGTGTTGATATAGTCTACATACTTCGATAGTAATGTACTTCGATCAAAGAAAAAAGACAGAACACCAGGAGAGGGGAATCTACTGGGAGAGTGAAGAGCAAAAGGTTTTATTATCAACAACAGTTGTCCGATTGCATGTCGGTGATGAATAATGCCTGCGAACACTTCACTGAAGTAATGAGTTACTGACCAGGACCTGCAATAATGGTCCCACATAACAACTGTATAAAAAGACTATCCTGCCTGTCACTATTATGATGATGGGCCACCATTTTTTTTACTCTGGGCTCTTTCCAGATTAGGGATAGACATTATGGACATGGTGAAGACTGTCTGCTTGAGATTGGTGGGGATATGTATTCAAAAAGAGGGAAATCTCCTGTGTTGCTGCCTATCCTTACCGATTGCAGTCAGGAAGCCGTGGATGCAGTTTCAAAGTGAAGAGTTGTGTCCTAGGTCTAGGAGTTTGGAGATGAGTTTGCTAAGAATAATGGTATTGAAAGAAGAGCTGTAATTAATAAACAATAATCTAACATAGGTATATAAGTGTCCAGATACTCCAAAGATAAGTATAGAGCCAGGGAGATGGCATCTGCCGTGGACTTGTTTCGGCACGAGGCAGTTGGTCAAGGTTCTCTGGGTGCTTGGAGTTGGAGCCAAGACCAACCTCTGAATGCACTTCATGATTATGGATGCAAGTGTCTATGTGCAGTAATCATTCAGGCACATTACGTTATTTTTCTTAGGTTCCAAAATGATAGTAATCTTTAAGGCAGGTGGGAACCTCAGACTGAAAAAGGGAGAGGTCTGCAGATATCCCCACCAAGTGAGCTGCACAGTATTGGAAGACATGGCCAGGGACATAATTCTGCCTCTATGCTTTCCACACGTTCACTCGGCAGAAGATTGATTTGATGTCTGCAAAGGTGACTGTGGTAACAGGTAGAGTGAATGTTGTTGAAGCGGGTGGTGATAGTTCATTCCGCACCCCCCCCCCCCCCACTTCTGTTCAGAACATCTGTAAACTGTGCTGAATTCATCAGGAAGACATGCAGTTTTCTCAATGCTGGCTAACTTTGTTTTGTAGCCTGTTATAGCATACAATTCCTGCCACAACTGGCCTCTATTTTGGATAGTACGAAGATGATTTCTGTGGGCTTCCTTGGGGTGCAGTTGATGGCATCCATGTCAACCTGAGAGCTCCATGTGGGATTCCAGAGTGTACTCCACCCTCCACCAGTCTCAGCCTTTCAATATCCAGTCAGTGAGTGCTTAGACCATGTGTGACCTTGTGGTCAGTCTGGGGAGATCTCACAACATTTTCATCATGCCGTAGTCCATCGATCTTCCTGCCACCAATCCAGACCTACGTTGCCTACATGGTGACTAGGGCTATCCTTTGTCCAAGTAGCTATGGGGTATTTAAATTCTAGTAATAATTAACCATCAAAGTTTTTTAAAGCAGCTCTCAATAACAGTAGCAATGAAACTATGGAAATATTATAAAATCCCATAGAGAGAATGAATTCTGCATTTTGGACTATATGTGACTCCAGACCCATTCATGGGCAATTAAGAAAAGGCAGTAAATGCTAGCACTTTCAGTGATGCGTACCGCCTGTGAACAAATAAACACATGAAAAACGCTATACAATGAAACTGCACTGAAGGAGGCAGCTACACAGACACACACTTCTCCATCAAAGTATATTTATTACCAATATGTATGTCACCATTTACTACCTTGAGATTAATTTTCTTGCAGGCATTTACAGAACAAATAAATACAATAGAATTTATGAAAATACTACACATAAAGACTGACAAACAACCAATGTGCAGAAGAATAATTAAATAATACTGAGAACGCTGGTTGTAAAGTCCTTGAAAGTGAGTCTGTAGTTCAGAGTGAAATTATCCACACTGTGTCAGGAGCCTGATGGATCTGGGTTAATGACTGTCACTGAACAAGGTGGTTGAGTGACCTAAGAATTCTGTACCTTCTCCCCGATCGTAGCAGTGACAAGAGAGCATGTGCTCCGTAAACAATGTGTTGTCATTCTCAACAAAGATACTGGGTGATGGTTGGGTCTGCAAGTATAGAAATGGAGCCAGCCACTACTTGCATTCCGTTTTGAAGGTTTCCAGACACACCGTGAAGCCACGTGCATGGTTTTACTTGGCACCTGCACAGTCCTTAGCACTTTGCATAGGCCTGGCAGTCATTGTTCACTGAAAACCCAAGGACGTCAGCTGTGGGAAACCCACAGCAAAATCAGAAACTACACAACATTTGTAGAGAAAGAATGGATACTTCTCATGTGTCCTTTGGTGTAGCTGCATCGCCATTTCTGCATAGCGTTTTTGTACATTTATGCTTTCATTGCTATCTAAATTGGCCATAAGAACATAGAACATTACAGCACAGTACAGACCACCTGCCCCACAATGTTGTGTTATCTTTTTAATCTACTCTAAAATCAATCTATTGCTTTCCCAATGTAACCAACCTTTTTGTAAGAGTTTCTTAAATGCCCCTCATGTATTTGCCTCTACTAACATCCCTGGCAGGGCATTCAATGCACCCACCAATCTCTGTGGAAAGAATTTGCCTCTGACATCCCCTCCCCTCAATCCCCATACTTTCCTCCAATCACCTTACAATTATATCCCCTTATATTAGCCATTTCTGCTCTGGGGAAAAGTCTCTGGCTATCCACCCTATGTTGCTTCTTGTACACCTCCATCAAGTCACCTCTCATCCTCCTAAGCTCTAAAGAGGAATTCCTGAGCTCACTCAACCCATTTTCATTAGATATGCCCTCTAGTCCAGTCAGCATCTGAGTAAATCTCCTCTGTACCCTTGACTGTGTTTCAAGGACTGCGACCCTTCATGGGTGTAGTACTCTACATGCTTTTGAGTCCTCAAGGGGGATGTAAATCATGTTCCAAGCTCAGCAGTCCAGAATTATAGATACTAGTCCAATCACTTACCCACTGCCACTCCCTGCAACAGACACTCCAGGGCCAGCAGAGCTGTCTTGCCTGATGAAGAAAGGAGAAGGAATTAAGAAGGAGCATTGTGTTTGGATATTTCATCATCCCCAACATCTCTGCTGCTGCTGTCCAAAGACAGAGCCTGACATTCCAGCAATGAGTGGCACTCCGATAATTGCTAGCTCACTCACCTCTGGGCAATGCCTTATCTAGTCTGTTGTAACTGAATAACTGGCAAAGTATAAAATCTGCGAGATGTGAAAATGGAATTTAGAGTAAAGGTAAGCATGTGAAATTGGCAAGGGGGCAGGGGGCAGAAGAAGGCATCCAAATGTTAGGTCGCAGCCTTGATGGACAGAAACTGTTGGTAGGTATGTTCAAATTGTGGTACAATGTTTTGAGAAATGGAAATTGGTGATGATTACACAATCCATGACCACACTTGTGAATGCTAATACATACACGTGTTTGGATCCTTCCGCTTGACATTGGTCCCACTGTTATTCCTTCCTCCCATCTCGTAGGGAGGTTCCAAATCTGTGCGGGAATAGAATTTCTATCTAAGGCCTTACTAAGGCCTTCCGAAGAGCGTCTGAAGGTCAGGCTGCCCTGTCTCACTTGTGATGTGCCGTGGCTTCCAAAAAGTTCTCAGACTTTTTGAATGACTTGCCACCATTTGGTACAGCCACATGGTGGTTCTCTTTAACAAGATCATAGCTTTCATCCACTCCTTCTGGCTTCATGTGCTGCTCGTCACCTATGAGATTTGACCTCTTAGATATGTGCTGAAGGGATAAATAATACAGTTGAACCTAACAAAACCTTAAGATTGGAGCATACATTTTGTGTGAGTCTAATGCCATGACAAAAGGAGACAGTTTATTCATGCTTCCCTATTCTGGCATACTCATTCTCACTTTGCAATTTAGCTCCTTCGCAGTTTTATACCACAGCCATCAATTAATGTTGCTTTTTTTGTTTTAAGTCAAATAATAGGCCTCACATTTTATTTATTAATGTTAAGTTCTTTTTAGGATAACTCACGTCTTGTTTTAGTCACTAGTCAAATCACTGATGGCACAGAATCGGAGAGTTGCAAGAAGGATCCACCTTGGAAATTTCAAAACGATGAACCCATCCTTTCACAGAGTGCTCAGCTAGTGCGGCCTGGATACATTCATCTCCACGAGCTCAAAATTAATTCAGCAGACCCACAAATGGCCTCTGAAGCAAAAGAACAACACAGCAATTAACAGTAAATAATGCAGTTATGGATTACTTTCTGCTGCTGGTCCTCCTTTCTTTCCCTCAATCTGGAATACTTGCCTTTTTTTTTCAACTCTGAGACAAACTTCAATAGTCAATATCAAAAGTAGAGCGTGTTTGCATAATTTTTTTTCTCTGTTAAAGCAGGCTATTAAAGGCAGATGCAATTTAATTCCCAGAGGCATTGAACCTGATGTTATGTATACAGATTGCTCAAATATTCTGCTAATTGCAAATGAAAGCCTTCACTTGTGGTTTGTAAACAGGTCCAGTGAGATAGTATGCATTCACCTTTTCATTGTGCTGTATTGAAAATATCTTAAACATGCAAGTTTTCTTAATATTCAAGCCCAAGTTACATTGCCAGTTGGTGTGAGACCTTTTGCAAAAGGAATTCCCGGACCCTTGTTCAAATTAAACATTGTTCCAAAATAGTTAAGGCTCAGAACAAAACTGTAATTTAAAAGTTCAGAGTTGATCCTATGGAAATGTGGGCAGGGGTGGGGGGAAGAAGAATGGAATTTGCAGTATAAATTGAGGTGAGGAGGGTGGGAAAGTGGCAGGATGACTGACAGGAAAAGAGAAAGGTGAATGATGTGAACTGAGGGATGATGAGAGCCAGTGTGAGCTGAGTAATGAAATGTGATCGTGTGAAGAGAGATGAAGCAACAGAGTGCAAAATGAGAGGTGAAAGGTGAGAGGAACCAGAGCGAACTAAGTATTAAAGAGTACTAGTTTACGAAGGCATGTGGAAATCACAAAAAAAGTGGAAAATACTATCTTTATCCTACTGCATGAACTGAATATGGGCCTTTAAGAAAATGTAATAATGAGATTCAATAACTACTTGCAATGCATACCCTTAATAGCAGGTAATTTCTCTAGAAGAATATTAGAAAAAAAATCTGAAAAATTTTAAAATGTTAATAAATAAATAAAGGAATATTGGAGAACCTGTAGTTCAGATTGTGACATGTTTACAGATGAGTGCATTATTTCCATGTCATGAGTTTATACCCATGTTGATTGTATCAGGATTTTTTTTTTTTGGAAGCTGTTGGTGATCAACTTCTGTGTTTGTGCGGGGGTACGTGCTGGGTCACAGCAACAGCTCAAACGACCCTGATGGTTCATCTTAGTACTTCAGTCTGTAGTCAGTGTGGGAGCTTGTGCTTTTCAATCAGGAAATCTATTTGTAGTGCGCTGTCCAGTATATGAATGAAATGGGCCAGCTTAAGCAGTAAAAAGATTTTACAAAAATGTAACTGGTGTGGTGAGTTATGAGACATGATTCCCAGAGGAATTTGGAATGGTGAAAGCAGTGTGGAATGAGCAGTTCTTAACAGCATAGAGTGACTATTCATTAACTACTTGAAGTGATGGTCCAGTTGCAGATGAATAAGCACCCTGATTATGAATAATTGTATACATTATTAATCCATTCATTGTGTTTAAGGTAACTCAGAGTGGTCCATGGTTAATGTATAAATATAATTCTTTACAGGGATCAGCTTGCTGGTTCTATGAATGCAGCATTTGGAAAAATTGATTGCAGTTTTTAATTTACTCCTTTTTACTCCTAACTTGGACAAAATGAATGTTGAAGGTGTGTTTCCCTTACCTTAATATCTTCCATGTCAGAGAGCAGAATGGTGTGTAGAGCCTAGGAGAAGGCAGATGACTGAACGTTCCATTTAAGAAAGTGGCATCTTGGAATAGGCAGAATTAAACCCTCACATTTCTGCTCAATTCTTTTGTACTGCGAGTTGCAGAAAGGGCAAATGGATAGCAGGCAGCAGGGCACCTGGTTGCTGAATAATGGGATATATGGCTTTAACTTATCAAACAATGAGAAAGAAATAGAGGATTGGTAGAAAAGGAAATGGGATGAACTATTGTGGAGAACAATTAATAAAAGTAAGAGGATGGAAAAATGTTTTTTTAAAAATCTGAAAGAACACAGGTAATTACTACATGCAGAGAAAGGTCGATAGTTCCACTGTCACTTTCAAGGTGGCGTATGCATTGCAGGAACATTAATCTCAATATTAAGAGTCTGTGGGCAGTTAAATATTAATCCCAATTTCAGCATATATTTTATTGGGATGTTAATGTGTGAGCACAGCATTAACTCATAAGAAGGTGGAGGGTAACCTATTGGTTAACTCAACAGGGTGAATAGTCAAATTTCTGGTGATATGTAACAATGAGATAAATTTCACCCACAGAAATCAATGGATGATTTAGTCATTAAGAACACAGGACAGTTAAACTTGCTCTTATTTTGCTATTGAAGTAATTACTCATGAAGCTTAGAGTTTACTGTATTCAAGCATATTTTATGTGACTTCTAGATGTCAGTAACATCTTCTTGTCATGAGGCATGGTGATGGTCTCTCCAAAAGCTCTTAAACTCTTGCTTGCTAAATTTAATTTGCTCCAAGTTAACTTGAACCATACAGCTAATAATTTTCATCTTACTTGCACCTGTTAGCAAATCTTGCACTGCTTTTACTCTCATGCTGTTGTATATTTAATGTTTTATAGTAAATGTATCTGAAAATATTTGTGACATAAAATTGTACTATTTTAAACTTGTATATCTCAGGTAATTCTGAATATCTTCAAAGCCCAAGCATTATCCCACTATCTCCTACTTCTGCTGAGAAGGAGCTTCCCTGGAAAGGTGACACAAGTAATCTGTCGGCCTGTGTCTCTGTGGAAACTACCAAGATTGTGCCAGTCGACTTGCAGAATGCCTGGGATCACAGCATATCATCGCTTGAGAGCCTAGTCTCTCCCACTATGTCTGATGTAGTGTTTCAGCCAAGGACCTTGAACTTCATGCTGGAGGCGCAGTCGGCCTCTGCCGCCCTGCCACGGCATCACGTCCATTTCCAGTTTCCTGATGTTTGTACAGCTGGTGAAAGGCATGTTGATGAGGATACCGTTGAGTTTATTCAGCAGCAGGAGCTGCAGCCACTTATGCTCACTGAAGATGATAGTAGACCAGCTCCGTCAGCTGGGTTTGTAAGTACCAGATGGTCTGCTCCATTCAACAGGCCTTCCTGTGTCTCAGCACTGAAATCTTTGGTTACCTCGACACAATACATCACTAAACAATCTGAGAAGTCTGGTAATAAACAGACAGAACTTTAATTTCATTTCAAGCTAGAAAGATGAATGTAAAAGGACTGTGGCACTTTAGTTTCACAAACCATTGAGCATGTGCTTTGAAATACTGGAGAATCTTAAGCCATTTTGAGGCTTGAAACTCTGTGAAATTATTAGCAAACAAGTATATATTTGTATTATATGTATGTGATTAGTTTCTAATACTTTTATGGACATGGAAGCATTTGATCTTCAGATTTGAATGCTGCAGACATTTTCTTGATGTGGTTACACAGAATGCAAATTAGTTTCCAGTTCAATGGATCCATTTCTGGGTGGGGAGGGTGAAGAGATCGCAAGACATCTGCTTCAAGCAGATGGAATTATATGAAATAACAGTCAAGGATTGAGACAAACCAGAAAGGGTTGCTGAATGATCAACAAGGGATGTCAGAGATTATCGTCTTCCTGATCAAACCTAGTTATAGGGAGACTGATTTGATCCTTTTAATTGGTTGGGATCCTTTTATATAAAGTCACAATAAAAGTGAGGAGATGGTGTAACTAAGCATGTAGTTATCCTTCCATGGGCTTGTTACTCTCCTTTTGGCAATGGGCAGTTTGGAAAGTAAATTGAGTCTACACCAGAAGAAGGTATTGTCTCCTTTGAATACAATGGAGCTCCTTAGGCGAGAATCCACTCTTGTAAACAGAGCACAGGGTAATCCTGGAGCTCTATTATATAATGAGAGATTGTATTTGTTACAGAGAAAGAAATCTGTTAACAGTAGAAAAGTAGCATTGAAGTGGTTTGGTGCCCAAAAATGGCAAAATGAATACATTCCAGAGAAATGTGATGCATTTTGATGGGGCAAGAGGGTGCATCATAAATGATTGAATCCATAGCAAGATAGTCATGCATAAACACATAACTTTTTCTTTTACTTGTACAGATGTTGCATGACTTTCAATATTTATTGCACTAATGTTTTTTTAAAGATTTCCAGCATCGTTAGTATTTTGCTTCAGAGTATAGCCATTCCTTGATTTATAAAATGGGCATTTTAATACTTCCTATGGGTGGAGAGTTCTGTGCCAATTGTTATTACAAATCATTGGTTTAGAAGTTGAAGATATGTACCTCAAAGAGTCAGTAGCACTTTAGGGAGAATTTGAAACATTTGTACATTGAAGAACACCTGTATTAAAGATTGTGAAAGAACAGAGTGAATGTCTAGTACTTAATGAAGGTAGATATAATGGTAAGGAAGGCATATGGATTACCTGATTTTATTGGCTGAGTTAGTGAGTATAATATTGAGGATTTAATGCTAAAATTGCTTAAAACACTAGTTAAACCACAGCTCGAGTGGTGTATATAGTCTATTATGCATAAAGGATGTGACAGAACTAAAAAAATATAGAGGAAATTCACAAATAACTTGCCAAGAGTTTGACAAATTTGATTATGATGAAAGGTTGTCAAGGCTGAGGTTGTTTTCTTTGGAGCCATGTAGGCTAAGAGGAAATTTAATAGCAAAATACTGAATTATGAGTCTGGGGTGATCTTAAGGGCCACGTAGTCAATAAGTAGGTTACATAGTTTTAAGTTAATATAGAAGTTGAGCTGAGAATTTTTTTGCTCCACTGACCTTTATTGGTTTACATGAATATGATTAAGGAATTTGTTTATTTCTATGATTTAAATTTATTTTATGATACCCCTTTCTACACTGTTCTATTAATTCATCAGTTTTGCTTTTTAGTGTAACCTGTGTAGATTTTGAATCCATTTTCCAATCATTACTGTGCCATATTATTCCTGGCTGCTCTTGGATTTGATGTTCCACCATGCAAATAAGTATTCTTCTGCGTTTCTGACTGAGATGAGGAGGATGAATTAATGAGGGATCATCAAATGAGGAGCAATACCCACTAACGTGACCATCATTAACCCACTTACCCCAGTAATAACCATTCATATTACATATATCTCCACACATCAGCAAGCCCATGTATTGTCTCTGCTTCTGCAAAATTGTGTTTTTTGGCTCTGTTATTGGCACAGACCTAAAGTAATTGGTAGCAGGATTAATGAGGGATAAAATGTTTCACCTAGAGCATCAAAGAAATCTGTAACTCTCTGAAAGGGTAGTGGAATATATGAACATTGTTATCTAAATGATGAGAGACTGGAGTGCTCTGGGATGGTGAGGGATTTGGGTGTGCAAGTCTGTGGTTCACAAAAGGCCAGTTCGTAGATAGAGCTAATAATTAGGAATGCTCATTTACAGTATTTGTAGGAATATTGAATATAAAAGTAGAAAGTCTGTACTTCAGTTATGTAGGGCATTGGTGAAGTGCTATATTGATTTATATTGATCAATATAGATATCTATAGTGTTCTATATTGATCTTATTTAAACAAGGATGCAAATGCAAAAGTAGCAATTCTGATAAATAATGTTTTCACAGGCTTAGATTTTATTAACAGAGGTAAATGATGTTCTTTTCTTCATGGAGTTCAGGTTCAAGATTTTAATCTCAACTTCCTTTCCAAGTGTGCCAGCTGATCTCAGTCATGCCTCCTAGCTTGCTGCTCACTGCAGCACCAGAGAGCTTGCTCAGGTATTGTGTTCCTATAAAAGCCGGCTCATCAGCTTCAGCTGAGGAACAGCTGGAATATTGGGCAGTGTGAGACTTGACACCACTGCTTTTTCTTCCTTAAGTGCAACAACTGGAGAAGTATTCACGTGTCCATTGTGGCTCACTTTAATAAACTGGATCTTGTTAACTGGACTGCTTTCCACTCACACTCCAAGTCATGGTGGATCATCAGAAGATTATCATTATGATCAGTGCAACATAAGCAGAGAATATATGCAATGTCTTCATCCAAGGAGAGAGCAAACTGCCTTTTACTTTCAGCAGTTAACACTGTCCTCAGAAGGAAAAGGGCAATTTGCTATTTCCCTTGTTTAAAATGCCTGTTGAGAGCTGCAGCTGCTTACCATGTTGGAACCAGCATCACTGAGAAAAATGCAAACAGTCATTTGAAAATGCAATTGCTGTGCTGGAATTGGTCTGGGGGTACCCTCTGTTATATTTGAAAAGGTTTTGGGGACCTTGTTATCATGTGTTGCAGACTGTGCTACCTTGCTACCCAGAGAGAGCTGCTGACACTACAGGAAGAGCAGCAAGGCACAAGGCATAGGCTGAAGAACAGAGGAGCCATGGTACTGGGCACCACAGTAGTGCAGCAGTTACTGCAATGTGACTGCAGCTTGGGGTGTTCTGAAGTTCAGAGTTCAATTCCGGTGCTGTTCTGTAAGGAGTCTCTGTTTGTCCTCCCGTGGAAAACCTGGGTTTTCTCCAATTTCCTCCCTCATTCCAAAGGATTACTGGTTAGATTAATTGGTCATTGTAAATTGTCCTGTGATTATGTTAGGGTTAATTGGGTTTCTTGGGGGTTTCCGGGGCAGTGTGGCTCAAAGGAAAATGCTATCAATTTCATAGGTAATATAGTAAAGCAGGCATTCAACACTGTATCACTAAATAAATAAATAACAGCAGGAAAATGTGCAGGAGGATGAGAATGGCAAATGGGGAGACCATCAGTCTCAACTCGCAGCAGAGAGAGTATTGACTGCCTGAGCAATAAGGGACTCTTTGAAAGAGTGTTTACAAATTGAGCATGCACCCTCTGAGCACTAGAATCATTAATACAATGCATCTCCGCATGGTTCAGCATTCCATGATTTTTGTATCTCTCATGATGGCAGCCTCATTTTACCAGACTTCCCATGCAATGGGATATCTGGTATAGTGGCCATCTCCCTCCTCCTCCTCCTCCTCTCCATTTGTTCTATCCTGTAATTATGGAGACCCTGGCAGGTGACTACATGCACTACACTCAGTGCCTCCCTCCTGGCATTTATTTCACTCACCACAACTTTCTACTATTGAAAAGCTGGGAGCTCTCTTCATCTCCCATCAATGCCAAACACATTGTGTGTTGCTGCTCTTTGGTTACCGCAGGGAATGTGCACAGCAAATTACTTCCAACCGTGTTAAATTGGTTGGGGCTTTGTATTAGGAACCACAAGCTCCTTTGTTAGTGCAGGACTCTGTGTGCAAATGTTACCTTTATCCAGCACAAGTTCACGGCATCAGGAAAGAGTGTAATCTAACTTCTAGGCTCTCACCAGAAGAACAATGTGTTTTCCTTTCTTAACTCCTGGATTCCAGTTAAGACCCCACAAATAACAGGAAGTATTGCAACTGCCCCGGCAATGGTTGAACTTGCACTGATGCTGCCTCTGAGGTTTAGACACAATAAAACATCGGTTTTTTAAAAAATCTATTGGTATTTATTGTCTTTATACATTATTTAATTAGCTTTATTGACAAATTTTCAAGTTATTTGCCTGGCTTGGCTGATAGTAATTTATTTATTCAATTTCATAGATAATGTAGTAAAAGCAGGGATTCCCAACCTGGGGACCAATACCCTTTGCTTAATGGTATTGGTCTATGGCTTAAAAAAAGTTGGGAACCCCCACCACAAAGCTTGCTGATATGTTACTGATAATGTGAAATGTACTACCTTTTGAACTTGTACTGTCTAGAGAAACAAAATACTATAATTTAATATAAATTAAACATTGATATTAGTTATTTTGGAACTTTCTTTGTTACATAAGAAACCAGGAACATGGTTGATACCTTGACCCATCTTGATATGATTCTGATTAGTCCAGTCTTCATAGGTCGGCCAATTCATCCTAGGAATGAACCTTGTGAATCTTCTGTACTGCCTCCAATCAAGTACTTAGTTTGTCAAACATGGAGACAAGACTGTGCTCTGTATTCCAGGTGTGTTCTCATCATCATCAAAACCTCTGTACTTATATTCCATACTTCTTGTATAAAGACCAACATTCTATTATCATTCTAACCTACCTACTTACTATCTTGTGGTGTTCTGTGTACTGTGACCACTTGATCCCACTGTATAACCAAAATTTTGTAGTCTCACATCGATATATTGGGATTTGGGAGCATGCGACTCGGGGTCTGGAGTGCAACTGAGATGTGTGGCCAGAGTCAGGGACATGGACTGTGGTCATGGCTAGGATTGGGATCCAAAACACCAGGAATCAGAAAAAGGTGTAGCTTGCAGCTAGAGCCAGGATCAGGAATGCTTGTATGTTTCTTGTTCCTTTACTCAGTGAGTACACTGGAAAAGTTATAATGCTATGTACCATGTGAAAATATACATGGAACAAAATTGTATTTGGATATTGTTCTTCTTGGACCTTTAGCTCCTGTACATTGTTGCCCTTACATTAGAAAATGGAAGTGGGGTAGTCTCCCTGGGCTACAGTTACAATTGAAGTACAGATGCATAGACCCCTCTCCTGATTATCCTTTTGGTGAATGTATAGCCTCTGGAAAATTTGAAGGCCTCAGAGCAAGATTGCTGTACCAGAGGGACATCAGGGACTGCTGTGTACTTTGCTTCAAAGAAACATGGTTAACCTCTTCAATTTTGGATGCAGCACTGCAGCCTGATGGCTTCTCCATTCTCCACAATGAATTTTTGAAAGGTGGAGGAGGGATAGTATTCACTCATGTGATGATTCTGTCTCAGTCTTGCTCACCTGACCTGGAACATCTTGCGGTCAAGTGCTATCAATTTCATTTGCCGAGAAAACTTCCTCACAAATAAATTGATATTCAGGGATTCACCTTTGGATCTGAATGAATATATCACTGTGTTAACCTACTTCATCAAGACCTGTGTGGATGAGAGTGTGCCTTTGAGAACATATCAAATATACCTAAATCACAAGCTGTGGACGAACCAGTAGATTCATAGTCTGCTGAGGGCTAGGTCTGTGGCATTCAAAACCAGTGATCAGAACTTTACAAGAAGTCCAATTATGACTTACAGAAGTCTATCTTGAGTGTGAGAAAACAATTCCAATTGTTAGAGACAGAAACAGATGCATGTCAGCTCTGGCAGGGTTTGCAGGCCATAACTTTCTACTGAGTGAAACCTAACATCATGATTGGCTGTGCTGCTTCATTCCCAGATGAGCTCAATGTTTTTTATACATTTATGAGAGGGAAAATAATCTGGTGACCCTGTAATCTCTGTCTCCGAGACTGATATCAGAACACCTTTCATGATCCTGGCAAGGCATCAGGCCCTGATGGTGTACCTGGAAAATCTGTGTCAACCAAGTGTCGCTCATTGCAGCAGCTGGAGGTGCCACCTGCTTCACAAAAGCAGTAATCATACCAAAAGAGCAGGGTGACCTGCCACAATGATTATCACCGACATGCACTCACGTCTCCTGTGATGAAGTGCTTGAGAAGTTGGTTCGTGGCTGGAGTGACTCCTGCCTCAGCAAGGACCTGGACCCACTGCAATTCGTCTATCACCACAATAGATCTACAGTTGATGCAATCACACTGGCTCTCCACTCTGCCTTGGATCACCTAGACAAGAGCAATGCCTACGTCAGGCTGTTGTTTATTGATTACAGCTCTGGGGTCAATACCATCATATCCTCAGTACTAATCAACAAGCTCCAAAACTTTGGCCTCTGTACCTCCTTCTGCAACTGGATTGTTGCCTTTCTCATTGGGAGACCACATTCAGTGTGGATTGCAAATAACATCTCCTCGCTAAAAGTCAACACTGGCACACCTCTGGGACATATGCTTAGCCTTCTCCTCCACTCTCTCTACACTCTTGACTGTGTGCCCAAGCACAGCCTAAGTGGCATCCATAAATTTGCCAGTGATACAGCTATTGTTGGAAAAATTTCAGATGGTGACGAGGGGATGTAAAGAATTGAGATAGATCAGCTGGTTGAGTGGCATCGCAACGACAACCTTGCACTGAACATCAGAAACGCCAAGGAATTGATTGTGGACTTCAGGAAGGGAAAATCAAGGGAACACTCTCTAGTCCTTAGAGCATCAGCAATGGAAAGGATGAGCAGTTTAAAGCTCTAGGGTGTCACCATCTCCGAAGATCTATCCTGGGTCCATCATATTGATGCAATTACAAAGAAGACATTTTGTTAGGAGGTTGAGGAGATGGGTATATCACCAAAGACTCACAAGTTTCTACATGTGTACCATGGGGAGCATCTGTACGAGGGGCCACTGCACAGGATTAGGAAAAAGCTGCAGAAAGTTGCACTCAGCCAGCTTCATCACGGGCACTAGCCTCCCAGCATCGAGGAAATTTTCAAAAGGTGATGCCTCAAAAATGTGGCATCTGTCATTAAGGACCCCCATCACCTTCTCATTGCTACCATCAAGGAGGAGGTGCAGGAGCCTGAAGACACTCACCCTCATTCAACATTTCAGGAACAGATTCCTTCCCACTGCCATTGGATTTCTGAATGTTCTATGAACCCACTTACACTACATTACTATTTTTCTTCTTTTTCTGTTCTCCTTTTGCACTAATTATTTAATTTTAGATCTACTGTATTAATATTATTATTTACAGTTTTTATTATGCTTTGTAATGTTCTGCCGCAACTAAAACAACATATTTCACAACATATCCCAGTAATAAACTGAATCTGATTCATCAGCAAATTGACTGCGATATATCCAGTCTCTTCATCTTGGTTATCAATATAGTTATTGGATAACTCTATGGTATTTCAGTTACTGAAATAGAAAAATGTAACAATGATCCATTTATCCTGATTCTCTGCTTTCTATCAGTTAACCACTCCTCTATCCTTGTGAAAGCTGCATTCTAATCTAGTGTGGAAACTTTTTAAGGAGGCCTTATTAAATGCTTTCTTGGAAGTATAATTTCTAGTGAACTGATCTATATTCATGAGTTGGGAAGGATTCATCTGGTATGTAAACAAGCCTCCAAAGAGATCTTAATTATTACCCAAAGCCTATTGCTATGTTACAGAAGTTAGTAGTGTATACACTATCACATCAAAATACAGAAAACTAAGAGGATCTCAAATGGTCTGGTCCTACAATGTTTATTTCAGGCTTTTATTTGGTTTGAGTCATCATTGCGTTAGTGGTGCTGGCTTAAAGAGGAGGCACTGTCTTACAATGCTAAGGTCTACTAGCACCTTTCTGAAGGTTGTGTCTGTTTCAGTGGCAGTAACAGCAAAAGCAGATAAATTGGGTTGGTCCCTACAGGTAGAATGAAAGGTCCTGTCTTGTTTGTCTGAAGCTCTGACAAGGTTTGGCTAAAGCAGTTTGCTAATGATTCCTTCCACAGGCTACCCTCAGTCCTCCACTGTCCAGAAACTCTGCAACTGCTTCCGTGAATCTTAGTTTGAGCTTATCTTTTAGGCAAAGTGAGGGGCGATGATGTGTTTTGGAAAGTTAATTTGATAGAACTGAGATGGAAAGTAACTTAATAATATGAAATGATAGAATAAGAAGCAACAATTCCAGATACAAGTATTAAACCCATTCTAGAATTCAATAGGCTCATTGTTAACATCTACCTCTGTTGCAGAACGCAACATTGCCAATTACTACAGGTTGTTATTGGGGGAGCAAGTGCATGAAGACACCATATTACAAAGATCTTTCTGAATTCCAGATACTATTCTCCAATTTTTATTCCAAAGCAATGTACTGTAACTGTAGATCTTTTTATAGAATTTATTTCTTCCAGCTATAAAAACCTATATCAGATGTTTCTCATTGGATTCTATTCAGGCTAATATTTGCTTACCTAATTGAACTGTATCTGAAGGGCATTGCAAACAAATGTGGATGTAAACTGTTTTAATGAAAAACTAAATGTTAGCAATGCATGATATCGTCTTGTTATAATTACTAAATAAATATGATTAATATTGTAAAAGCACTTATTTGCAATAATGAATTTAAATAATACTTTGCTTTGTACAGATATCAATATCTGAACATTATTAAACCTTTCCAGGAATGGCAGATTGTCTCAGTTGATTTAATCTTAAATGTGATGTGTATTATAGTTCTAATTCCTACAAATAGAAACACACCCAAAAAAATGATGAGGCATAATGCGTTAACAGAATAAATATGTATGTATATGTATTCAAATCAGCACATGTTATGAAACCTGCCCTGGTCACATTGATAATGCTTTATTCAGAAGGAAAATTTATTTGTATGTAACTCTTAATTTGTGTGAGATTTGTCAAAAGTTAAACCAGCCCAAGATATACCTCGACTTTAGTAAGGCAGTTGACAAGATCCTGCATGGAAGAGTTGCCAAGAAGGTTCAGTCACTTGGCATTCAGGATCAGGTAGTAAACTGGATTAGACATTGGCTTTGTGAGAGAAGCCAGAGAGTGGTAGTACAGGGTTGCCTCTCTGATTGGAGGCCTGTGACTAGTGAAATGCCGCAGGGATCGGTGCTGGGTCTCTTGTTGTTTGTCATCTATGTCAATGATCTGGATGATGATGTGGTTAGCTGGATCAGCAAATTCGTGGATGACACCAAGATTGGGGGTGTAGTGGCTTACAAAGGGATCTGTGTCAGCTGGAAAAACTGGCTAAAAAATGACAGGTTGAATTTAATGCAGACAAGTGCAAGGTTTGGCACTTCAGTGGGACCAACCAGGGTAGGTCTTACACCAGGAATGGTAGGGCACTGAGGAGTGTGGTAGAACAAAGGGATTTTGGAATATGAGTACATAATTCATTGAAAGTGGTGTCGCAGTTAGATAGGGTTGTAAAGAAAGCTTTTGGCACATTGGCCTTCATAAATCCATGTACTGAGTACAGAAGATGGTATGTTAGGTTGAAGTTGTATCAGATATTGCTGATGTCGAACCTGGTTTGCAGTTTCAGTCACCTGCTTGCAGGATAGATGTAAACAAGGTTGAAAGGGTGCAGAGAAAATTTACAATTATGTTGTCGGGACCGTAGTTTTAAGGACTTGAGTTTTAAGGAAGGGTTGAATAGCTTAGGACTGTAGTGTTCAGAACATAAGAGATTGAGAGGAGAGGGGTAGAGATAGGGTCAATGCAAGCAGGCTTTTTCCATGGAGGTTAGCTGGGACTATAACAAGTGGTCATGGGTTAAGGGTGAAAGGTGAGAAGTTTAAAGGAAACATGAAGGGAAACTTCTTCATTCAGAGGGTTGTGGTAGTGTGAAATGAGCTGTCAGACCAAGTGCTGCATTGAGCTCTATTTCCATGCTTAAGAGAAGTTTGGATAGGTACATGGATAGAAGGGATATGGGTAGCTATGGTCCTGGTGTAAATTGATGGGAGTAGACAGATTAAATGGTTTGGCATAGACTTGATGGGCCAAAGGGCCTGCTTCTGTGCTGTATTTCTCTATGACTTCTATCTATGCTGACTGGATGAATATTTGCGACTGTTTTAATTATGAAGCAGTTTGCTGGGAGTAAATCTCATTTAACCTAACTTCTGCAATAGTTAACCCAAATCTCAAAAAGAAGCTTCAGTGTACCAGCCTACCTTGTTCATTCCTCTTTGGTAACTTCACACCATTTTGTGAACAATTTTACAGGATAATTTTGATGCATCTCCACTCCAAGTCCTCTTTGCTTGTTGATAGACTGCAGTCCTCCAGTGCTCAGTGTCTCCCTTTGATATTCTTCCTACATGCCTGATCTACTTGCCCACGCCCCTACAGTATTAGATTGAGGTTCTAACTGGTGGAAGTCAAGTAACCTTTACATTATCATCACAATGGAATTCTTGACTTCAGAAAAGTGGCAAAAATGAGTTTAAGTATACACAACCCTACAATGTCCATGGCACAAAATTCTAGAGCTCTCTCCCACAGAGATTGTTTTTCTCATCCCTCATAGAACCATAGAACATTACAGCACAGAAAAAGGCCTTTTGGCCCTTGGCTGTGCCAAACAATTTTTCTGCCTAGTCCCACTGACCTGCACCTGGCCCATATCCCTCCATTCACCTTTCATCCATGTACCTGTCTAAGTTTTTCTTAAATGTTAAAAGTGAGCCTGCATTTACCACTTCATCTGGCAGCTCATTCCACACTCTCACCACTCTCTGTGTGAAGAAGCCCCCCCTAATGTTCCCTTTAAACTTTTCCCCCTTCACCCTTAACCTATGTCCTCTGGTTTTTTTCTCCCCTAGCCTCAATGGAAAAAGCCTGCTTGCATTCACTCTATCAATACCCATCATAATTTTATATACCTTTATCAAGTCTCCCCTCATTCTTCTACGCTCCAGGGAATAAAGTCTTAACCTATTCAACCTTTCTCTTTAACTTTGCTTCTCAAGTCCCAGCAACATCCTTGTAAACCTTCTCTGCACTCTTTCAACCTTATTAATATCCTTCCTGTAATTCGGTGACCAAAACTGTGCACAATACTCCAAATTTGGCCTCACCAATGCGTTATACAGCCTCACCATAACATTCCAACTCTTATACTCAATACTTTGATTTATAAAGGCCGATGTACCAAAAAGCTCTCTTTACTACCCTATCTACCTGTGATGCCACTTTTAGGGAATTTTGTATCTGTATTCCTAGATCCCTTTGTTCTACTGCACTCCTCAGTGCCCTACATTTACCTTGTATGTTCTACCTCGGTTTGTCCTTCCAAAGTGCAATACCTCATACTTGTCCGTATTAAACTCCATCTGCCATTTTTCAGCCCATTTTTCCAGCTAGTCCAGATCCCTCTGTAAGCTTTGAAAACCTTCCTCACTGTCCACTACAACTCCAATCTTTGTACCATCAGCAAATTTGTTGATCCAATTTACCACATTATCATCCAGATTATTGATATAGATGACAAATAACAATGGACCCAGCACTGATCCCTGTGGCACACCACTAGTCACAGGCCTCCACTCAGAGAAGCAATCCTCCACTACCACTCTCTGACTTCTCCCATTGAGCCAATGTCTAATCCAATTTACCACCTCACCATGTATACCTAGAGACTGAATCTTCCTAACTAACCTCCAGTGCGGGACCTTGTCAGAGGCCTTACTGAAGTCCATGTAGACAACATCCGCTGCCTTCCCTTCATCTACTTTCCTGGGAACCTCCTCGAAAAACTCTTAATAGATTTGCTAAACATGACCTACCACGCACAAAGCCATGTTGACTGTCCCTAATAAGTCCCTGTCCATCTAAATACTTGTAGATCGTATCTCTTAGTACTACTTCCAATAATTTACCTGCTACAGACGTCAAACTTACCGGCTTATAATTTCCCGGATTACTTTTTGAGCCTTTTTTAAACAATGGAACAACATGAGCTATCCTCCAATCTTCTGGCAGCTCACCCGTAGATACTGACATTTTAAATATATCTGCCAGGGCCCCTGCAATTTCAACACTAGTCTCCTTCAAGGTCTGAGAGATTACCCTGACAGGTCCTGCAGATTTATCTACTCATATTTATTATTGTGTGTTGTTGCAATCTGTTTATAGAGTTGATGACTTGTGTTTGCTGTGCTAAATTGGCTGAGGTTTCACTGAGAACTGGATCAATCCTTTTAAAACCTGTGGTGGGCATCCTAGTATTATTTTAAGTCTTTTAGACAATTACACATCGTCGTGTGAATATTGAATAAGCAGTTTGCCATACACAGCATTTGATTAGTGCACTAAAATGCAAGACATCTGATGTTTAAGGAAAGATTCTTCCCTTTGTGAAACAAAATGGGGCTCCCAGTCCAAGGTGAGTGTACACTTAAACCCAGGATTTAGAGACAAAATTCTTTGTTGTATGTCTGTCCTATCATTATATTTTACTTTTATAATCAAATTTTCCTGAAATATCAGGTCAAATAGATAAAGTATTGTATATAAATGGAAAAATGTATGATTGTCCAAGCTCACTGCCACATACCGCAAAATGGGGCTAAAAAGTTTTCCATAATAGTGTGGAAGTAGGTGGGACTTTTATTCGCCCTAGGACATGGTTGTCTTGTGTCTAAACTATACAGTCATTAAAGGTAAAAGAATATTGCACTATATCAACAATAGTTCATTGGTTAGGGGAACATACAAACTGTACTGCAAGCATGCTATGGTAAAATCATCCTAGTATCAGTTGACCAGTAATCCAGAAATTTTGACTGATCATCTATAGACATGCACTTCATCATGGTAAATAGAGAATGCCAAGTATAATTAAATAATCAGATTGGTATTAAACAGTATTGTAATGGTGACAGTGAAACTACCAGATTGCTGCAAAAACACAACTAGTACCCTAATATCCTTCAGGAAATGCAATCTGCTTCCCTTGGTGGACATCCTTATACTGTCACCTCAAATTCTCAACTGGTTGGCCTTAATTCTTTCACATAACACATAAAGCTGGTACTGTGCTATTGAACATTGGAACAATGCACACATTGTGGGTTTTCTTGTTTGTTGTGAAATTCAACTACTGACTTTATGGTGTATTCTTTAATTGCCTTCCTACCTTTTCTAACTGAGTAAGTTTTGCACCATAGAAGTCAACAGTAGTGCAACATGCAAAATTAATCAATTAAATTTTCAAACTCACTAGTCCTGCAAACAAAAGTTATTTATTTATTTGAAGAATTACAGGTTTTTGCTGATCACATTTCTCCTAAAACAAAGTTACATGATGGGTCAACAGGCAAACTATTATTTTGTCCTCACTAGAGACTGTAACCTGTGACAACGTCAATACAGTTTCATATTTGTTTTTTATTAACTTGCCTGTGGGAATTGGGGTCCATGATCACACTCAGCCTTCTACCCTCAGGATCAGTCCAATCTGCTGCTGCTGATTTCTGCCACTTCTCAGTTTGTTGCTCACTGCTGTATTATGGAGGTACCCAACCCTCATATTTACATATGACAGACTTCATCAACTTATCCTTCAGTCCACAACTGCTCCAAAATGTATGCTTTCAAAGACTGCACTCATGTCCTGGAGATGTAGGTTGTCTCCACTCATAGGGAACTGCTGTCAGGAGAACATAATTACAGCCCTGGTGGACCTCCAAGATTTTTCTAAAACAAAGAATATGCTTGTGGACATTATTTTTCAAAAGCCTGTTCAAGTACTCTGAATGTTTAGGACCACTCCCATCCTTTCTTTCATCAGTGCAGCATTCAGGGGCAGTTCTCATCAGTGACCAGGTTGTTTTGTGAAATGTCCCTTTGTGAGATAGAAACATAGAAAACCTACAGCCCAATACAGGCCCTTCGGCTCACAAAGCTGTGCTGAACATGTCCTTACCTTAAAAATTACCTAGGGTTACCCATAGCCCTCTATTTTCCTCAGCTCCATGTACCTATCCAGGAGTCTCTTAAAAGACCCTATCATATCCACCTCTATCGTCGGCAGCCCATTCCACGTACTCACCACTCTGCATAAAAAAAACTTGCCCCTAACAAAAAAAACTTAATTAGTGAATACTTAGAATACTTCAAAAGCTTAAAATACTACACAAGATGGACAGCAATAATATATCAGGTAAGGCTGCCACTTCACTGCTCAAACAACTCTGGTTCAAACCTGCTGTTGACAGTAAAAAATTTGCCCATTCTCCCTGTGACCACAAGGGTTTTGTCCAGAGCTCCAATTTCTACTCACATCCGGGTTGATGGGCTAATTTGTTAATGTAACTTGTGCCTGGTGTACACGGATGAAGAAGAAATCAAGATGGAGCTGATGGGTACGTGAATGAGGTTGGATTGCAAGGAAATAAATGGGATTGTTGTGGCTGCTATAGAGCTGGAAAACTCAGAGGGATGAACAGTCTTCTACGTCAGAAGAACATATGAAATATGGGAAATAATACTTCGCACTCTGCCTGATATAGAACATAACAAACCCTGTGGTTTTGGTGAAATCAGAATTCTGTTATTTTCAGTCCTTCATTTGCTGGCAATCTTTCTACATCAATCATCAGATTGTGTTTTGTGAAGCTAATAAATTATTACACAGAACCATACAAATGGTTGCTTGGGAATAAAGCATTGTGACCTATAACTCAGCGATGTGAAATGCAGTGAAACTTTTGCACTGCGCCTTAAAATGAATAGTTTCCTGTCACATGATGCATGCCTTTGGATCCTGGAGAATAAGTTGTGACTGGTCCTTCCTCTTAGGAGTAACATCTCTGCCACCACCAAATTAACACAACACTGCAAAGTAGTAAGCGACACTGCAAAGTAGTAAGTAACATGATTAAATTCTACCTTAGAAAATAGTACCTGAGTTAAGCACTATAATTAAAATTGATTCAGACACTTGATTTTTATATAGGATCTGAAGAAATACATCTAGTTATATCTTGTGAGTTGCTCTCAAGTACTTTGAGCTTAATTTTAATACATATAAAGTAACAAATTTCTGCTTGATTTCATGATTAATTCAAAGTATTACCCCAACCTCTTTCAATTGTTACATACAATTAGCATTTATATTCTGCATTTTTAATTTCTGGAATCTTTTTACTTTAGTCATTTGATACACCATACTAATATATAGACAAGGCAGTTAAATATCACTGCAACCCATCTTCTACTATACTGCACTTGTCATTTATCATACCTTCTTCAGGCACTTATCCAACTCTCTTGAACTTGTCATTTATGACAAGTCATCTATTTGTATTAGTAATTACACAGATTTTCCAGTTTTAGCAATAATGCAGCAGAACATTGAAGTAGAAAACATACCACTCAGTAAAGTTACACTCCTAATCCTGTGAATCTCCTCCAATGGGTCCATTCAATCATTTGTGACAAGCCTCTCTCTTGGATTGTGTGATATGTAAAACCTAATGAATGACACGTGTAGTAAAGGCAGGATAAAATGTGTATGTCCTAAGAAGTTTGTAGTGAATGCTTAACAAATTACCAGCATGGATAACTTCATTTACCTCGACACTGAAGTGATTCCACAACCTATGGACTCACTTTAAAGGACTCCACAAGTCACGTTCTCAGTATTATTTATTAATAGTATTTTTACTTGTATTTGCACAGTTTGTCTTTTGGACATGGCTGTTTGTTTAGTCTTTGCAATTTTTCAACTCTATTGCATTTCTACTGTGAATGCCTGCAAGAAAATAAATCTCAGGCAAGTATATAGTGATGTATATGCACTTTCAAAATAAATTTGAACTTTGAGGGCTTTATCTTTTAGCAGTGCAGCAAAGAAAATGCTACACTAAAGAATAAATCATCACAATTTTCTGAAGAGGACAATCTGCACTCTGAATATAGTACATCTGGAGGTAAGTAACAGCGTGAATTTTACCTTGACCTGTAGAACAACTGAAAGCAAATGCAGGAAAAGAAGTTTGAGAAAGACTTCCTAAGTAAATCCAGTCACATGGTATCTAGTAGATGACAAGTAATATAGGGCATTTGTAGCCATCTTCCGTCCGGATGCAATCTGACGCTGCAGGTTTAAAACATATTAATTATCTGCAAGCATCAGAATCTTTCCTAGAGTGTACCAATATTTGTTATTTCTGCTACTTAAAACAGAGCCATTCTGACAGTGACCT
Source organism: Hypanus sabinus (assembly GCF_030144855.1). Taxonomy (NCBI): domain Eukaryota; kingdom Metazoa; phylum Chordata; class Chondrichthyes; order Myliobatiformes; family Dasyatidae; genus Hypanus; species Hypanus sabinus. The sequence continues at coordinate 25,742,966 of NC_082722.1, forward strand.
AAAAGATAAAAGTACTGCATAACTAGTCTAATTGATACACCTTTTTGTCATAAAGCAGGGAGAGTTGTTAACATTTCAATTATCAGTATTATATCCTTAAAAAATCAACACTACATACAAGAATGGCAGGCAAGTAGGTAAGAGTCTGAGGAAATCCCTGCATTTTTAGAACCTTAACATTAAATAAGCGGATAGGCTATGCTTGTCACTGGCAATGTGATAAAACATGCTGGGAGTTTGCATCACTATTAGCTTTGAAAGTTTTATTAATCTTTGACTTATTCAGTGGTTTCAAGGAACACCCTTTGTCTTTATAAAGCACTGAGTATGCTTTGTGTTATAGAGCAGAGTAGGCCACCAGCCAAAATAAAAAGTTGAATCAAATGACATCTTACCAGTATTTGATCCTGGTACTTACAAACTTACAGTGACTCTCAAATGACTTTTTTTTTGTGGTGGGAAAAAAGAGTGCCCTAATTTTTATAGTGGCTTTCATGTTCTTGGGATATTCTCACAGCTGATGAATTGCTTGGAGATGCTATGTTGATAGCTAAATTGTGTGCAGGGAGTTCCCTGCAAATACAATGAAATAAAATGTGTTTCTCTGGTTTGTTGTGGTAACATATATCCAAGTCACTGGAGAACTCTCCCACTTCTTTTTAACCATCCCCTTGGGTTTGAGGATGATTTGGTTCCACACTAGTTCTGTGTTGGTAGATAAGATCATTGTGGAAAATACTAATGGAGTAGGAGCTGCTCGACAAGATGAGTTGATGGTATGGGAGATGGCAAGTCCTCTCGGTTGTTGCCATGTTTTCTCAAGGTGACTTGGAGAATATCCTTGAATCATTTTCCCCATCCTAAAAGCTCTTGCCTTGAGCAGAATTCAGAGTAGACTGACTGTTTTTGAAGTCACTTGCCCTTCTAGTGGGTTTACAGAATTTTGCGCAGATAATACAAGTGACACTCCTCCAGTACTCTGGGGTGCCTTGTATAGCTGGTATGTCACCAATATGGGGATTATTCACAAATCTCTGAATACTGTTCTTCTATAGCCAAAGCCACATCCCCATGAGAAGGTAAACATAACTTTGGTTTAACATTGTAGCTGAAAGATGAGACATTAACAATTCATTGCCCCATTTTATACACAAAACTGACAGCTTAAATTATGTGTACAGTAGGACTTGGATTTATAATCTTGACTCAATAGTGATATCATTATTGAATTAAGATTTATTTATCTAGTGTTTATATGTGATCAAAATAAATAATATCCTTCATGGTAACGATTTGTATTTTATGGAGGCTTTAAGTTCCCCTCCAGAACGGTGCCAAAGTTTGGAGTTTAGAGTAGCTGCAGGCTGTGTTATCGCAGAGACCCTATTGCCATTAGTTAACATAGAGACAGGGCTCACAGCTGACGTAGCAGATCAAAGCTGTACAAAAAGCACTAGGATAATTATTTGAGAGATAGGAGGCAGCTTGGGTTAAGTCCAAGATAAAGTGTAAAATATTGTATAGTTTGCATAGACAAACTAATACATAATTTGTATATGCTTTACTAAAGTTGACAATAAATTTGATTAAAGTTTTTGTGAATATGAAATTAAGTTATGGATGGAAGGAGACCCAATTACAGAATTAGGCAAAAAAAAACAGCCTGTCTAGGAGGAGGGATTTGAGAATTTGGATCATTCAAAGGGGAGGGAAATTACTTTGAGAAAAAGTCAAAGCTCTAATAATGTTAAAATTTAAAACATTTCCACAAATATTCCCAAGAACACATTATAAAACAGTTAATAGGTTCTTGGCTGAATGCTGTTTTACCTTGAAGGCAACCTCCCTCATTTCTTTGGTATTTAGATCTTGGAGCTAGGCTGTAATAAGATCTCACTTCGGACAGTACTTGAAATGAGAATTACTGAACAGTTTATCAACAAGTAGGTGTGGCTTGTTTATGCTACTGATGAGTAATTTCATTATGCTGTTAATATTACAAAAAGGCACTAATAAGCTAGATTACAGTATCTCATGAAGCAGCGAGGACATCTTTTCTGGAGATTTGATCTTGTATGCTGCGTGTTTATATTATACGACATTAGAAAAGATTATATCACTTAATATAAAACTTAAGTGTCAGCAGTCAACAGTCTATCTGGAGGGATGTTCTTAATGCCATTATATAAATAAAGCAGAACTTCATTGTTTTATTGCTTTTCTTTGATAAATAAACATCTGAGGATTCTTGAGAAAAATGGTAACTTTGGGCAATTAATTCAATCACTAATTACAACTGCAGCTTTTTAATAAAGAAAACAAGAATATAAGAAAAAGGAGTCAGCTGTTTGACTTCTTGAACCATCATTGAGATAATGGGTTATTCAGTTTTGCCTTCAACATCACTTTGCACTCTCTCCCAAAAACCTTTAATCCCTTAAATTTAAACCATCTGTTGATCTCTTATTATTGACATTCAAGGATTTCTCCAAACCTCTCAGTGGGTGAGTGTTACTAACATTAACAACCTCCGATGAAATTCACTTTCATCTCCATCTTACCTGTGAATTTACTTATTTTGAAACTATGCCCCTACTTCTGGGTACCCCAATAATGGAAGCACCCTCCCAGCATCAATACCTCTGAGAATTTTCTATCTTCAATAAGTTCTCGTTTTTCTAAACTCTTCTGAAGCCCAGTGAATAAACACATGAAGTCTTCAATACCTTTTCATACATAATTCAGTGAACCTTCTCCAAACTGCCTCATATGAAAATATTTAATTCCATCAGTATGAAGAATCAGATTTATTATAGTGAAATGTTGTTTTGCAGCAACGGTACAGTGCAATGCATTAAAATATCAATTACAATAAGAAATACATTTTAAATTAAATAAATATTGCTAAAAGAGAGCATAAACAAGTGGTGTTCGTGGGTGGTTCATTGTCTTTGGAAATTTGACGGTGGAGGGGAAGAAGCTAATCCTAAAACATCGAGTTTGTCTTCAGGTTCCTGTACCTCCTTCCTGATGATAGCAGTGTGAAGAGGGCATGTTCAAGGTGAAGGCATCCTTAATGATGGATGCCGGCTTTTTGAGGCATCATCTTTGGAAGATGTCCTCGATGCTGGGGATGCTTAAGCCATGACGGAACTGACTGAGTTTCCAAACCTCTGCAGCTTTTTCTGTGCAGTGGCCTCTCTGTACCAGATGAAGACTAAAAGTGTGGACGGTACTCCAGGTTCTGTCTCACCAACATACTAGCATTCTGTAAAATTGCATCAAGGTTTCCCTACTTTTATTTTACTTATCTCTTGTAATGAAGGCCAACATTTCATTATCCTTCTTAATTACTTTCAGTTCCTTCATTATGTGGGACCTCCAAATACTGTAGTTCTGTTTAAAGGGAATGAAACTGTAACATTTTGTAGTTTTACTCTATTTAAACAGAAGTTTGCTTTTCTTAATTTAAAATTTCATTTTCCTATATTCCATCTATGATCTGCTTCCTATTCATATTCTTTTGCAGGTACTGTGGTTTTCCAATAATCTACAGGATCTAGGGAATAGTGGTAGATTACACCCAACACATCCATCTCTGCAGCAATTCCTTTAAAGATTGAGAAAGCACACTACCAGGATTCCCATTATTAATTCTCCAGTCTCATTCTCTAAAGTAATTCTGTCAGTGTCCTGAGGAGATAAAGAATACGTTTATAATGAAATTCTATATTATGCTTCACTTTATAACAATGAATATATCAAAAAGAGCAATATTGGTTTTTAGGTGCTTTTGATCAGAAAGACTTTCAGGTTACAGAGACGAGAATGAAAGCCCTTTCATTTCCATACACTTTGTTTTAGACCTTTTGACTGTCAGGATAGGTAATCTACAAATACATCTTATGGAAATATTTGATGATGAACTTCATTAAAAAAATAAATTACAAAAAAAGAATAGGTAGTCTATGTGTTCTCATTTCTTCCATTTCCTGAAATGTTTGTAAGTTAACTACTGTAAATTACTGGAGCGCAAGAAGTCAGCAGGAGAATCAGGAGGGGATTAACAGGCATGTGAAAGAGAATGGGTTGCAGAGAAGTGAGTGGGGAAATAGGACTACTGGGGATGCTCTGAAAACCAAAATAGCCTCAAAATGCTCAGCCCAAGGGGTTAAGCACTGGGAAATGGCTTTAATCTCCGCTTATAATTACATAATTGCATACCAATATTTGCAGCTACTTTTGTACAAGAATGATTTTGCTTGTACTGGCCCTATGATTAAGGTTGTCATAGCCGGGGAAGGAAGTGGGGATAAGATCCCACTACCCATTAAATGCTCCCTTGAGTCTCAAACAGCCCTCTGACAACAAAGTCCAGCTCTTGGCCCTCATGTGTGGCTTAGCTACTAAGCCCAGCAGACCACATTTGGAATATTTTGAGCAGTTTTGAGCCTCATAATTAAGAAAGGACATGCTGGCATTGGAAAGGGTCTGGAGGAGGTTCACAAGAATGATTCTGGCAATCACAAACGAGAAAATCTGCAGATGCTGGAAATCAAATACAGACAAAATGCTGGAGGAATAGCAGGCCAGGCAGCATAGATGGAAAAGAGAAAACATTCAATGTTTCGGGCTGAGTTACTTCATCAGGACTGGAATAAAGGAGATGAGACGTGGGGGGGGGGGGGGGGGGCCAAGAGAGGAGGAAGAAGTGTAAGGTAGTAGGTAAAACCGGGAGAGGGGGAGCAGTGAAGTAAAGAGATGGGAAGCTGATAGGTGAAAGAGATAAAGGGCTGGAGAAGGGGGAATGTGATTGGAGATGACAAAAGGCCATGGAAGAAAGAGAAGGAGGAAGAGCACCAGAGGAAGGCAATAGGTAGGTAAGGAGATAAAGTGAGAGATGGAAATGAGAATTGAGAATATTTAAAGAGCAGGGGGGCAATTATGGGAAGATTGAGATATTGATGTTCATGCCATCAGGTTGGAGGCTATCCAGACAGAGTACAAGGTGTTGCTCCTCCAACCAGAGCGTAGGCTCATTGTAGCAGTAGAGGAAGGCATGGACTGACATGTTGGAATGAGAATGGGAGTCAAATTGAAATGGGTGGCCACTGGGAGATCCCCCTTTTTCTGGCAGATGGAGCATAGATGTGCATTGAAGTGGTCACCCAATCTACTGATCTCACTGTATGTCACACCAGGAGCACTGGATACAGTAGATGACATTAACAGTCTCACAGATGGAGTGTTGTCTCTCTTGTTTAGGGCTCTGAAAGGTAGTAGGGGAGGAAGTGAAGGGGCGGGTGTGGAACTTCCTCTGTTTACAAGCATAAGTACCAGGAAGGAGATCATCAGGGAGGGACGAATGGACAGAGGAGTCCTGAAGGGGGCAATCCCTGTGGGAAGTGGAGAGTAAGGGTGGAGGGTAAGATTGGTCGTAGGATCCCATTGGAGATGGTGGAAGTTATGGAGAATTATGCACTGGATTTGGAGGCTGGAGGGATGGTAGGTGATGACAAGAGGAACCCTATCCCTGGTAGGGTAGCAGGTGGATGGGGTGAGGGCAGACATGCGTGAAATGGAAGAGATGCAGGTGAAGGTAGCGTTGATAGTGGAGGAAGGAAAGCTCCTTGAAGAAGTTGGACACCTCATTTGTTCTAGAATGAAAAACCTCATCCTGGGAGCAGATACAGCAGAGATGGAGGAATCAAGAGAAATTGATTTCTCTAACTCCCATTAATGTCCCTCCTCCCCTTCTTACCCCATCCTTAATTTTTAATTTTTTCTCTCTTTCCCTCTTGCAATAACTCCTTGCCCGTTCTCCATCTTCCTCTGGTGCTCCCCTCCCCCTTTCTTTCTTCCAAGGCCTTGTGTCCTATGATACTCCCCCTTCTCCAGCCTTGTATCCCTTTTGCCAATCAACTTCCCAGCTTTAGGCTTCAACCCTCCCCTTCCTGTCTTCTCCTTTTGTTTCGAGTCTCCCCCTCCCCCTCCTACTTTCAAATCTCTTACTACCTCATTTTTCAGTTAGTCCTGAAAAACGGTCTCGACCCGAAATGTTGACTGTACTTCTTCCTATAGATGCTGCCTAGCCTGCTGCGTTCCACCAGCATTTTGTGTGCGTTGGTTGAGAAAAGAGGAAATGGCATTTTTACAAGTAACAGGGTGGGAACTTGTATCGTCCAGGTAGCTGTGAAAATCTGTGTGTTTATAAAAGATAAGTAGATAAACTGTCTCCAGAGATAGAGACAGAGAGATCAAGAAAGGGGAGGGAGATATTGCTTGGCCGAGCACCTATGCGGCGTCCATCAGAAAAAGTGGGATCTCCTGGTAGCCACCCATTTTAACTCTACTTCCCATTCCCATTCTGACGTGTCAGTCAATGGCCTCCTCTGCTGCTGCGATGAGACCACAATCAGGTTGGAGGAGCAACACCTTATATTTCGTCTGGGTAGCCTCCAACCTGATGGCATGAATATCGATTTCTTGAACTTCTGGTAACTGCACCCCCTCCCCCTTCATCATTCCCCATTCCTGTTTAGCTCTCTCTCCTTACTTGTCTACCAACTTTCTCTGGTGCTTTTCCTCCTTCCCTTTCTAGTATGGTCTTCTGCTCTCTTCTATCAGATTCCCCCTTCTCCAGCCCTTTATCTCTTTCACCTATCAGCTTCCCAGCTCTTTATTTCACCCCTCCCCACACGTGGTTTCACCTATCACCTACTACATTGTACTTTACCCTCTCCTCCCTTCAACTTCTTAGTCTGCCTTCTCATTGCTTTTTTTCCAGTCCTTATGAAGAGTCTTGGCCTGAAACATTGACTGTTTAGTCTTCTACATAGATGCTGCCTGGCCTGGTGATTCTGGCAATTAAAGAATGCATGTTTGAGGAGGTTTAGATGGCTTTGGGCCTGTACTCACTAGAGTTTAGAAGAACGAGAGGGTAATTTCATTGAAACCTACTGAATATTGAAAGGCCTAAATAGTGTGGGCTTGGTGAGTATGTTTTATATCTTGGAAACTGTGGGGGACCAGAGGGCACGGCCGCAAAATAGAAGGACATCCCTTTAGAACAGAGATAAGAAGGAATTTCTTTAGCCAGAGGGTGGCGAACTTCATTGCCACAGTTAGCTGTGGAAGCCAAGTTATTTGGGGATATTTAATGCAGAAGTTTATAGGTTCTTGAGTAGTAAGGGCATCAAAGGGTACAGGGAGAAGTCAGGAAGATGGGGTTGAGAGGGAAAATAAATCAGCTATGATCAAACAGTGGAGCAAACTTGATTGCCAAATGGCCTAATTCTGCTCCTATGTCTTATGGTTGGCAATCAAGTAAGCTGTTCCTCTTGAAATCCCATGCATCATGAAATTAGGCAGGTCACTTCCAGATGTGATCCACACTAACATAGCTGATATTATCTGGCACTAGTGGTGCAGCTGCTAACATCTCCCATGTACAGTGCCCAATTCTGGACAGAAAATGCACCTTTAGCATGTGATCCATGACCCATTTATTCTTATTCACAATAAAATAAGGAACAGGCAGAATATAAATCAGCTAAGTAATGATAGGTAAAGGAGATAAATATCAGACCACTGCTTCTGGCAGATTCATCCATCTGTGTTGTATTTTGTCCATTGGCATCACAGATAATGATTACAATATTCCTCAGATTGCACACTAGTGTGTATTGTTGTGATCACATTTTTGAGCTTACATCTCACAAATATTGTGAGGATTGCTCAAGCTTGGCGGTGGAATGAAAGGGGTTCCCAGTCACACAGAAATGCACAGTGTCTCCCCACCCTACCCCTTTTCTCAATCTCACTGTATACTTTTATGCCTGTGAGTCATTAAAATTACTTTTTCTTTGTCTTCCTGTCATGAAATAAATGTAGTCATGCTATAAATCTGGCAGTCAAGAAAATGCAGGCGAAGTTTCTGCACATGCTTCAGGAGAAAATCCAGCCTGCGAATTTTTTTTTTGTTTTTGCAGTTTTCCTAATTTTGCGGGGTTATCTGATTAGATGCCACGGCTCTACTTGGATTAATACACCAAAAAAACCTCAACATTCCCCGTCAATTGGTCCCAACAGCTTGCCATGTGGAGAAGATGTTTGAAAGTTAACTATCAGATATAAACTATTTCAAGTATGCAGTTACTTAAGTAAGTCTGTTGTAAAAGAACCGAAGGACGAGGTGCACTGTGCCCAACGAGCAGGCCCTGAACCTGAGCTCCCGGCCGCAGCAAGACCGCGAAGCGCTGAGCTCGCCTCGCTCGCCTTTCCCGCTTGTTCGCCACGTGACGCAGGGAAGGCCGTCCGCTCGGCTGTCTGAGGCGGTTGCGGCCGTCGTCCGGGAATGGCGGATCCACCCTAGGTAGGTGTGCTTTCCCCCCAAATAAAACCAGTTAAAGTAGCACTTGGGTTCGGCCGGGGAGGTGTCGTCTGGCCCGATGTCTATTATATGTTGGAGCCACGCGGTCTGGCGCTCGTTGGAAATATGCCTCGGCTCGGTGATTTTCAATAATGACTTGGCAGCTGATCAAAGACGGGCTGCGGCGGGATAAGCCTCCGTTAATGCATCTTGGTACAGTTTTAATCAAAATGAAATCTTATTTTCACTTCTTACCTTCAACACCTTTAAAATTGGAAGTGGGGTGCCTACCCTAACTCACTTTTTGTCACTCACCCGTCTTTCATTTTGGGTTAATGTCTTCAAATCCCACCATTGCCCAAGCGCAGTTCCGTTTGAGGTCGGTCTAACCGCAACATGCATGATTCGACCACGCTGCTAACTCCTTGGGACTTAGTTCAATACCCTCCCATCGTTGGAGTTTGTAAAATGCACTTCAGTTTTAAGTTCAGTTTTGTATCAGAAGATAAGTACAGTATTGCTGAAGTTATTGCAGTGTTCTGATCAGAACGCATTTTGTATTTGATAGAAGCAAAGGGGAGATGTTTCTGAGCATAACAATTTTTCTTAAACCGACGTTACTTCTTCCAAGATTCCTGTCATACCCAAACAACATCTTGAAACATTTCGTTGTGGTTTTACCAAAGGTATTTGAGAAGGTCTGGGGACATTTCTTATAACTTCCTTATAAGTAAAGGGATATGCCAAAATGAAAAGTTCAAATTAGTGTATGATGGGTGGGAGATGGCAAATAGTTGTATTTTGACATCTACTAAGCACATTTAGGGGACTGTGTTCAAAGTAGGAAGTATAATATGCGGGTACTGTATTTAGGTATTCACTGATCTCAGACCAGGTTAAAGGAGGAAACATTAGAAATCATATGTCATGTAATTGTAGAATTCTGCATGTATAGACATGGACATAGGATGAGGTTGTAAATCGATATTCAAATCTGCAGAAATAATATCAAAAATATCTTTCCAATATTTCTCCAAAAATGAACACGACCAAAACATATGAGTTAAAGACGCAATTTCAGAATGACATCTATCACAAATAGGACTTATATGAGAGTAAAAACAAGCTAATTTATCCTTGGACATATGGGCCCTATGTACGACCTTAAATTGTATTAGTGAATGTTTGGCACATAACGATGATGTATTAACTAATTGAAGAATTCTATCCCAATTCTCACTAGAAATACTAAAACTAAGCTCTCTTTCCCAATCCTTTTTAGTCTTATAAAGAGGCTCTGAACGTATCTTCATAATTATATTATAAAGTTTACCGCAATTTTTGGTTTACCGATGTTAGACTCACTGCATTTATCTTCTTCAGCCCGTCGAATGATTGCATTTCTAACTCTGATGGCTAGAAGATCTATATTGTTGAATTGGAAAGAAATTGATCCTCCCACTGTATTTAATTGGTTCTCTCAAACTATGTTATGTTTAAATTTAGAAAAAATTAGAAGTGGTACTTTTGAGACTTCTATTAAATTTGAAAAGTTATGGAGACCATTTATTCAACATTTTCATATGATGTAATATGACCCTGTGCCAAGTTCATTTGATTTCCCAGCTTTTAGCTTATGTATTTTGAGAGGACCGGAAGTGACGGCATTGATGAATACTTATTTTTGTGAGATATTATAAACAGCCCCCCCTTTTTTTCCTTCTCTTTTTTTTGTTTCTTTTTTTATTACTTATTAGTTATAGTTATTAGATTAGCTAGTTTTGCATTATAAAAATTTTGTTTTTGTTTTTTTTCTTTCCTTTTTCTGTTTTCTTTATATTATACATTATGAAATATTTAGATTTACTATGTCCATACATATATCTTATGGCTTAGGTCTTGGTAAACTCATATATATTGTAACTATTATGTATGTTTTTTTTCATATGTAATGGAATGTGTATGTTGGTAATTTCTTTATCAATATATCATTTGTATTCTGTCCATATTACTAATACTAATAAAAAGATTTAGAAAAAAAAGACATGGACAGTGTTGTTCAGATGTAAAATTAGTGAGTTTGTAAAATGAAACATTTGTCCCCAGTTACAGCAATAGTGGGGTGTATGGGTCCAGCAATGGGATTCAGATTTTGTTCATTGGATATTGCTGACATTTAATTAATATCCCAACTCATGCAGAATATTAGTTGATCCAAATTGTGGTGTATTCTATATGGAATGCATTTAAGTTTAAAATATAAGTATATTGTTGCTGTTTTTCAAGTGACGTTGCATGGTTGCACAAGCTGTCGATTTAAAGGGATTGTGAAGGGATTTAAAACAGACTGCTTTCACTTAATCACTGTGATAATGTTGTGAGAAACATTCAAAAAGTGGTATTAAAGAAGTTTGCTTTCACTGATGATAGTTTTCATCTTTGCTGAACTGAAATCAATAACCAAACAAAATATTAAATGAACATAACCTATATTGCTTCACTTGTGTGTAACAAAAAAATTGAAAAGAAGTCAAGAGATGAAACATTATTGCATACCCAATAAATCGACTTTTAAGGCAAAATCAGGTGATCTTTGAAGTAATTTACATATGGATATCTTGCAATTTTATCATATTTTGTTTGTATTTTCCTCTACTGTCAGCCTTGAGTGATAGTAGGAATGTTTCACAAAATGTAGGGTTTCTAGAAGCTTGAACAATAGAAATTGTTGGCTGTAGTGCCCACCCAAAGTGAGCTGGGTTTTAGCTCTACCGAGCACTTCCCCATCCTCTTTTGTTTGGTAGGATGTACCCAACCAGTCAATGTATTTGCAGTAAGATTTATATTACATACAATGAAACATAGAAGGTTGTTTTCTTTGTAGTTCTGAAAAGGGGCAAAGTAGGAAGAGGAATGTGATGAGGTACTGAGTAATTTTATGTTGCTAACCTGATATTTCTGAGAACAATTCACTACAGCAAAGATGCATTGAATGTATTACAAAGGTTTGAAAGGAATAAATACTTTAGCTGACTGTTTTATTACATCATATGAACATCCTGTGTAATACAATGGTTTACAGTTCAGATCTTATCCTGTATCCAATATCATAGCTCATCTTGTATATAAGATTACAAGATAAAAGTTGATCAGGAGGTCATCCAGCCAAAAAAAAATTCAACCATCTAATATCAAGCACAGAACCTCCTTTGCAAAATCCAGTTGTTGCTGAGATTATTCCAATATTTTGTCATTGTATTCTATCTGGAATTTTATTCCTTGTATTAGTCAGTGTTCAAATCAAGAATATTTTTGTTTATTAGGTAAGTGCCTTGACACATCGCAGGTAAGGAGTCAAGAGAAAAAAATGACGTTGGGAATAAAGGAATTGTTAGATGAAAATCCATGAAATCTGCCTTTTACTTTCCTGATTCTTGCTTAATATAGCAATATTGATCAATTTTTGTTATCTAGCTTCTGTCAGACCCAGAAATACATCTGGTGGTTAATCCAGAAAAAGAAACATGAACCTAATCTGCTTTGAACCATGCACATAAGTCTCTGAGCAAATCAGTTTTCAATCTCCATATATCCAAGATAATCTGATTCATTGATTAGCTCCTTGTAGCTTGAAATATCATTCTATTTTGAGTTTACTCTGCCAGTGTACTGTATCTGTCAAAGCCCTTAGCAAGGTGCATATGATATCCATTAATAACAGAATGGCAAGTTCATTAGCTATTTATTAATAATTGCATGCACAGAACTCTGTTGGTTGATGAATATCTTCAGAGATGGTGGAAGCTTCAGGTACCCAAGAAAGATCCTCTGCAGCTACTAAAACTTAATTTATTTCTGTACTATGGAACTTAAATCAAGACAATTTCTGCAACTTTCTTCACTAGCAATTCTTTAATACATTCTGTATGATTATGCTGGAAACAAAGTCCTGGCTGGTTGAAAATTGGCTTGAAACCTGGTTTTCCTTGCATGATTTTTTAACATTTTCTCTCTTGTAGTTTGTGTTCTCTGTCATTAATCTTTATAACTATTTCTGTATTTTTTCCCTAGAAGTTAAAACCCACCAAATTACTTGTTTGGCAGAAAGTGTTTGTTAGATTGTGTAATAAAAGTTCATCATTGGTGTTCTCTCTCATCAACTGCCTGCATCCCATTCAAGGAACAGTGGAGGGAACCTTAAGTTTCTAGGATTTTAGATTTATGCACAAGTCATTGAACTGCTTTCAAGAACTTAAGAAATGGGAGCAGGAATAGACCAGGTGGCATTTTGAGCGAGCTTCACTATTCATAAAGATCTTGGTAGATCTTTCAACCTCAGAGCTATTTTGGTGAACTATTGCCATATCCTTTGATTCCCTTAAGATCTAGAAATTAATCAATCATTGTTTTGAATAAATTCAATAACAGAGCGTCCATAGTCATTTTACCACCTTACATGTGTAATTTTTCATCTCAGTCCTGAATAACTTAGCCCTGTTTCTAGGTATTTGTTTCCTGTTCTTTATGTTCATTTTCTAAGAATTGTTTTTAAGTCTGCTTTTACTACCCACAATCTTATTGCCGCTACCTCTTCCAGTCAACATGAAATAAAGAAGATTGTTACTTCATTCATTAGAGCTGTGTATGTGCTTCTTGGAACCATTATTGAGCTTTTCAAAATGTCAACCATAATCACCCTAACCCACCAAAAATGACCATATTGTAGCTTTAATATTTCTGTACTTCAGATTTGAGATTCATCTTGCATCATCCCTGCGGCTTTTCTTCCTCTTATTCTCCAACAGTCACGTTTTTTTAAATTTATTCTTTGTGTCTGTTTCTTTATTTCTTTAAATGCATTGTGTCCATGTTAAGTTCTGTTTTGTCTCACTCTTTTCTCAGTGCTCCTGTTTGTCTTTGCTTCCCTTCCCTTCACCAATTTCAGTGACTTTTTCCTTTTTCCTCATATCGTTGGTACCATTTCTCCTTATTACTTTCTCCTTCCTTCCCTTTCTTACTCCTTAAATTATTTCTCTCAGGTTTGGGTCAGCTTATTTTTTTTTCCCTTTAGCTTTGCAGCAGATTGTACAATGAGCAATCAGAGAAGTGTATCATGTGTATCTGATTGTCATATTTCAAGAATAATCAGGGGTAATCTGCCAATTATATAGACTCCTATTTTTATGTTTTGGTGTATTCAATATGTCTTTGGAAAACTTGGAAATAATGATTGCATTCAGTGATGCAAAAGGTGCATTGAGAGCCATGAATTACACATAACGGCTTCAAAAGTATATAGAAGGCTAAGTGACTGGGCAGGAATATGGCAGATAGATATAATGTGGAAGAAATGTGAGGTCACAAAAGAAAAATATTGTAAAATAAGGAACAAGCAGAAATATCATTGAATTGTGGCACGTTGCTGGGTACACTTTACTCAAGTCACTGAAATTTTGCTTCTATGTACAGCTAACAGGAGGGCAAATAGTATGTTTATTGTGAAAATCTTTGGATGGAGTAGTGAAGAGGTCCTCTTGAAGTTGTGTAGAAATTCTTATAGCCCTTGACAGGATAGATGTAGAGAGAATATTTCATCTGGCTGACAAATACAGAAATATTTCATTGTTTGAGAATAAGGAGCATTGGGGACTGAGAAGAAGACAAATTTCTTCATTCCAATTCTCTATCTCAGAAGGCTGTGGAATGTTAGCTATTGGGTTCATTCTAAGTAGAAATGGAATAGGGAGTAGTGCAGGAAAGTGATAGTGAATGAAAAGATCAAGAAAGATCTTGATGAATTGAGGAGCAAATGAAGGATGAAATGAACTATGGCTACTCCTAATTCTTTTCTCCTTACTTGCATCTTTTCAGCCCTAGACTTTATTATTAACTAGCATTTACTCAACATGGATGTTTGTGGCTAGCTTATCTCCTGAGAAAAAGAAATCCAGAAATAAAAGTTGATCCATATATTCTACAAAAGACACTTACTTGCTAAAAACTAATCACTCACTCATAGTTTGGTTTCTGCCATTTGTCCGGATGTACTAAAGGAGATAATCTTCGAACGTGATATGGGATTGACTAATTTCAAGGCAAACTTTAACAGGAAGTGCTAGAAAAGTGCTCTTATAAAGGTGACATCAGTGTGAATGAAAGTAAAACTCACTGTTAGTTGGGGATTTACAAAGCACAAAGGAAGATGATTTTGTCTTTTGGAGGCCAGTGATCTTGGCTCTGGAACAGTTGTAGGAATTAACTCAGATAGTTGACCTTTCAATTGTTTCATCAAGTGTCATCCAGTTCATCATTCAGTGCTCAGTGTTCAATTTTATTATTAATTCACAAGATAATAAAATGGCTTGTTCTTCCAGGCTGCTAGGCATGGCCGATAAGTGACTATAGCTCTTGTGCCACTTAATTGTCGGACAGTGACCTATTCCAACAAGAGAAAGATTAATCACTTCCCTTGATATTCAGTAGCATTATGGTTGTCAAATTCCTTGATGTAAATGTTTCAAAGTTATATTGAACAGAAACCTAACTGGATCAGCTATGTAAAGGCTTCTTCAACAGCTACTCCCAAACCAGCGATCACTAACACCTGTGTCTGTTCTTCTCCAAATTATTTGCCATGACATTATTGATTGGCCAGAATCCTGGAATTCTAAGTTTACAAGCAAAGTGGAAGCATTTTCATTGCAAGGACTTCTCCATTCATAAAGATTACGCAGTGCCACCTTTAAATGCTAGACTTAGTGGAATGCATCCAGTCCAGGTTCTTTCGAAGGATATTGAATTGAATTGTTAACTATTTTCCTTTCACAGATGCAATCTGACTTGCTGAGTGTTTCCAGCACTGTTTTTTTTGTTTCAGATTTCTGGCACATAAAATCTTTTGTTTCGATACCTTTTAGAAGGATGCATACAGTGCTTCTTGTGAAGGAAGCTTAAGCCACTCTCAATAAATTTGGAGTTATTTTCTAATTGCACCTGAATAGGTGAGAGTAGTCATTACTCTGGAAAAATCCAGATCTGACTTTAGCAATTGTGCACTGAACTTAACTCCAGTAGCTTGAATTCTGATGTACCTTAACAGAATAACTACTTTAAATTTTTAAGTAGTTAAAGGATTTTAGCCAATGTCTATTTTAACTTCTCAAGTTTATTAGAGACCAAGACTGACAAGAGCAAATTTGATCTCAGAGCTCTGATTGTAATTATCCTTCCTTGTGTTTTTTTTGTTACGGTCCCAAAGCCAAGAACAAAGTGCAATTAAGAGCTGCAGCAGTACTTTTGCTATACCTCAGCTTCAACTAAATATATGTTAGTTGCTTGAATAGGAAGACAAATCAATGGAGTGGAATTTGAACTTTGTTTTTGTAAGTATGGCTCTACCTTTTGTACTATTTTTCTGCTGCTTTTCGAACAACAGCTGATAATAAACTTTGCTGTTCTGCAGCAGTTCTATTCTAGTATTTTTTCTGCACATTGGTGTACAGCCTAACAAAAAGGAGATTTGTTTTAAAAAGTGTTATTTTTAAACTACTGAAATTTCATTAAAGGATGCATCATTTTATTTAATAAGAAAGTTTTGAATTTTTGGATTGCATGGTTGAGAGTATTCTTTATAGCATGCAAACTATATTTTTCACCCTATGACTAATTTATCTATTTTCTTAATTATGCATGTATTGTTAAAAAGTTTATTATTCTGAATGTGTTTACCAGTGAATAATTTCCGATGGTAAATTTACTGTAAATGTTTGGGAATGTGATATTACTGACCTCATAACTTTCTTGGGTATGAGGTAGGTTAATTTTTTTTCTTTAGAGGTGCAAAGTTGGCACAAAAGCTAGTTGCAGTTGGTATTGTTGGTATTGTGAATTGGTTAAAGGAGGACATAGTAATCTAGAATGCTTGTATTCATTTTCATTGCTGAAGAGTACACAAGATGGTTATAAAGCAGTTCATCGGTGTATCTAGTCATTTATTAAATCTTTATTATATGCCATGGTTATGACTTTACTCATTCCCAAAGTACATATGGAAATTTATTTGTTGGACTTCTGATAATTAAGTTTCTTAGCATTGCTTTGAAAAACACTTTCAACTTCAGCAGTTTGATATTCACCCTTTTTTAGATGGAGAGGTGGGGTGAGGGAAAAGATTATTTTCAGACCCAAGAGGAGTAGACATGGATTACACAATTGTAAGTAAGTTTATGCATTTTATGCAGAGTGTGTGCAGCATCTCCAAAGTATTTAAGGTAGAGTTTTTTTTGGCTTCTGAATGCAGAATAGCAGCAAGTAGAGAATGAATTCAATTAGTTTATAATGAACTTGCTCAAAATAGAATTAAACGGTTGCCTTACTGAAGTAAATATCTGTGCCTGTGATTTGAGTAGTAATGGTATAAAAGTGAAATAAAGTTTAGTGATAGTCTCAAGGGGAATAGTGGCAGTTGAATTCTTTTGCTGTATAGTTTTAATGGTGACAGCTTATTAAACAATGAGAATAGTTTATGGCAATGTTAATACTGACTTAAAATAGCAACAGATAATCTCAAGAAATTGTATGCATTTTAACTAAATACTTGTTTGTTTCTCTGCTATAAAATCATTTATTGAATAGGTCATTTCAAGGCCATGATGAAATTAAATTTTTATGTTTGTAAAAATTGCTACAAACTTGTATTAATATTCATTGAGGGAGATAATTTCATACTGGTTCTTTGGCGTATACATTGTACTGTTCTAATCTGGTTAAGTTTTAAATGATACAGTTACTTTAAGCTCTTCAGTACATTTTTTGACATTAGTAATGCTGTACAAATTCAAAGTTATAATCGTGAGAAATCCTGCAGATGCTGGAAATCCAAAGCAACACACACAAAATGCTGTAGGAACTCAGCCGGTCAGGCAGCAACTATGGAAATGAAGAAATAGTGGATGTTTTGGGCTGAGACCCTTCTTCAGGACTAAATTCAAATTGTCACGTTCCAACTTCTGACTCAGTGTCTAAATTTCACTGCACTTTCAATAGAAGGTACAGTATTTAGTTTCCTTGATGGAAAAAATTGGCTGTTGTGCAAATTTCCATTTTCCAGAAGTGGAAGAAAATGGAGGGATTGGCCTCCACCTCAGTAAACCACACGAGATGACTTAAGGATTCTGATGTATTTAATTCCTGCCTTCATAGGAAACTTCACGTAAAAAGTGAATTAACCCTTGTCTTCTACCCATGTTAAAATAAATCCGATGGAAATATGATGCAGTTAATTATTTAATTCTGTTTAATAAATAGTTCTTTGCTGTTGACAAAATTGAAAGGGTGTTTGTAGCTAATTCAAACAAGGTATGTACTAACAGTAGTTCTATTATACTTTGGCTTACTGTAGCAGAGGCCACACTCAGAGAAGCTGCTGGATTCATTTTTGTCAGTTTGTCCGCAAGTTTCATGCTGATTTGTAAAATCCCATGAAAAAATAATAATATCCTAATTGCATATAGTACACTGGCCTAGGTACCAGCCAGGTACAGGTTTCGATTATAACTGACGTTTTGATGACAACTTTGCCATTTTCATCAGGGATGATACCCGGCATGTCTAGTCAGGTGATATTCATACCCCCATAGTCCGTCCCTTCTGATAAGTTAGTCCTCATTCAATCGGGTTTCTTCTCTCCCACCTTGTTTACATTCGAATACCAGTTCTTTCTACTCTGATTAACCATGCAAAAACTATTTTGGAGCCGGAGAGTCCCCCTGAAGAAATAAGATGATTACGCATGATGTTCTTACAGAATGGCTGCAAGGTGAAGGAAATCAATAGGGCCCTTAAAGGGGCCAATGAATAAAACAGGAACCTAACAGTGAAGGAACTCATCGCTACCACCTGTCTCCCTATATTGCCGTGATTATGGGAAGGATTACCAGGATCCTGAAGAAATACTGGATTAATACCATCTACAAACCCATAATGAAGCTCAAATCATAGCTTATGTGGGTTATAGATGACCCGGTACTCAGGTTGGCTGGCAATTACAAGATTCTCTGTGAATGTAGAGCAGTGTATGTCGACCAGATGTGATGCATGGTGGAAATTCTCATCAAGGAGCACAGGAGGTGTATCCATTTGGGTTACTTGGAGAAATCGGCAGTAGCAGAATACTGCATTCGCAATGACCATAGGATTGACTTTGATGGCACAAAACTACTGTGCTGCACCAATAGGCTTTTGGTACTGCCTGGTAAAGGAAGCTATTGAAATAAAACTAGAGGAAAAGAATTTTAATGAAGGCAAATGTCTCACTCTAAGTAAGAACTGGAATTTGATTGTAAACAAGATGGGAGAAACCTGATTGGATGAGGATGAACCAATCAGGAGGGACAGACTATGTGGGTATAAATATCACCAGACTAGATGTGTCCAAGCATCATTCCTGAAGAAGATGGCAGAGTTTGTCATCAAAACGTTGGTTATAATCGATACCTCTACCCAGCCTGAGAAGGGGTTTATTTGTCATATACAGCAAGAAAGCACTAGTTCCTTTCTGGTAGTTAACCATTAAAACCTTTGTGTTTTGAAGTTCTGAGCTCATTTACTGCATAACTCATTTATTCTACAGAATGAATGTGTTAATATAATAATTTACACCATATACTGAAAATAGAATTTATATATTTCAAAATTGTAACAGTTACAAGTTTGATGTTTCATACATCAATGTTGTTTGAAATAGTGGAAAATTATGGCAAGATCAAAATATGTGGTTCTGTATATTTTTAAGAGCACAGTATTCATTTGGAAAATATGCACTGGGGAACTCCATGCACATTTGACTTTTGATATGTTTTTTCTCCAATGGGAAATACCCTGACATTCTCAGCTTCAGTATTTCCCTATAGCATACTCTTACACCTTGTGTTACTCAAGTGAATGGATGGCAGAAGTACGGGTGAAAAATGTGACCAGCACATTGCAGCAAGTTGCTGAAGTCACTTTTAATATTATACTTTATGTTAATTTTTTCATTCCAACAGGTATATATTTTCTTCTCACTTCAGGACCCTCACAGCCTTCGCTCCTTCCCTATGAAAAATGAAATTATTAAGTAGAAAAATCACAATGAACATATTTAGGACCTTGATTGAACCATAGTGTGTTATTTTGTTCTCTGTATTTTAACAAGCATATTGAAGCATTGAAGGTAGTTCCAAAATATTCACCACTGCAATGCCAGAAGTGTGAAAAGTATGTTTATCAAGGTATATTGAAACACCTGCTCTGATGTTTTAATGCTATATGGAGTCTGCCCATTCCCATGAGGTTCCACCTTCTCATTCCAAATAAAAATTGAATGGATTCGATAGTATCTGGACAGATAATGCTTTCAGTCAAATAGTCTTTACTCACTATTCGCAATAGGTTTAAAATTTATGCTAAAGCATTTAAAGAAAATTGAAAATAAGCATATTATTTTTGTTATGCCATAGTTTTGTCCTTGTGTGCTTATAGCATGCTTCTGGACCATAATTGTAAATCTCTAGATGCTTTGCAGTCTTATTTCAGATTTATGAATGTTGGAAGATGGAAGGTGATTGAGAATCTGAAGATTCCATCAATATCCAAGTTTCAGAATGGTAGATGGGTTGAGGCATTACTGAAACATTCCTTCCTTTGGATAGATTAACTAATCCCCTCACCATGTTGAGAGTTACTAACTCTGCTTTGATGTTCGCTTGCAGGTGTGGTATTTGAATTTATGACAAGGCTGATGTGATGCAGAACCATTTGGCTTTGAGGTAAATTGATGTACAATTACTATAGATAGTTAAATACACAATGAGTATCAAAGTTGGTTTCATTTGACAGTTCACATATAGAAATATTATTCTTCATGCTTACAAACTATTAATTGATGAAAGTTTAATAAAAGCATTTGAGTTCTTTGAATCTTTAAATATGAATTTTTTTTTCAATCTTTTTATTGATTTTCACATATACACAAAAAAAATAACATAGTAATAAGTAAATTATAAATACAATAGACTTGAAATCACATTGATAATAAGATAATAATATCCTACTAAGCATCAACAAAAGAAAATACCTTAATCAAGTCCACATGATTATATGAAAAAAAAACAAATAACCATTAAAAAAGAAAAAAAAAATATTAAAAAATATGTGAGAAAAAATATATATTAAAAAAAAATAAAACACTAAACTAAACTAACATAGGCAATAATAACAGTTTACAAGTATAAGATAGTGTCAAAGAACTCCGGAACTCCATACCTGAACATGAATAAGCAGAAAGGTCTGGAGAAGGCCAAATTAATTCATATGAAAATGTCGAATAAACGGTCTCCAAGTTTCTTCAAATTTAATTGATGAGTCAAAAATAGTGCTTCTAATTTTTTCCAAACTCAGATAAGAAATAGTTTGAGAAAGCCACTGAAATGTAGTAGGAGGATTTACTTCTTTCCAATTTTGTAGTATAGACCTTCTGGCCATTAATGTTACAAAAGCAATCATTCGTCTGATTGAGGGGGAAAACTGATTGCCATCTTCATTTGGTATGCCAAAAATTGCAGTAATAAAATGAGGTTGTAAATCTATATTCCAAATTGAGGAAATAGTAGTAAATATATCCTTCCAATAATTATGTAAAGTGGGACATGACCAAAACATATGGGTCAATGAGGCCACTGCTAAATGACATCTGTCACATAGAGGGTTAATATGAGAATAGAATCGAGCAAGTTTATCTTTAGACATATGAGCTCTATGTACAATTTTAAATTGTATTAAAGCATGTTTAGCACATATAGAAGAAGAATTAACCATTTGCAAAATTTTTTCCCATTTATCTGTTGATATGTTGTATTGAAGTTCTTTTTCCCATTCTTGTTTAATTCTAACTGATATTTCTGGTTGTATCTTCATAATCATATTATAAATAAAAGCTACTAATCCCTTCTGACAAGGATTTAAGGTAAAGATCAAATCTGTAGTGTCCATCAAAGTTGAATTAGGAAAAGATGGTAAAACTTTATGTAAAAAATTTCTAATTTGTAAATATCTGAAAAAATTAGATTTAGGTAATTCAAATTTATTAGAAAGTTGATCAAATGACATCAAAGTATCTTCAAAAAAGAGATCACGAAAACATTTTATACCTTTCCTTTTCCATATGTTAAAAGCTTGATCTGTCCAGGAAGGTTTGAAAAAGAAATTAAATAAGATAGGGCTATCAAGAACAAAGTTTTTCAAAATAAAAAACTTACGAAATTGAAACCAAATTCGTAATGTATGTTTAATAACAGGATTAAATATTTGTTTATTAAATTTAACTAAATCCACAGGAAGACAAGAACCAAGAACAGAGAATAGAGAATATCCCTTTACCTCATTACATTCCAAATTTACCCACTGTGGGCACAGTGGTGAATCCAAATCTAATTTCCAATACAATAAATTACGAATATTATTTGCCCAATAATAAAATCTAAAATTAGGTAAAGCTAAACCACCATCTTTTTTTGATTTTTGTAATTGCTTTTTACTTAACCTAGGGTTTTTATTTTGCCACACAAATGAAGAAATTTTTGAATCAATGTTATCAAAAAAAGATTTAGGAATAAAAACTGGTAGGGCTTGAAATAAATATAAAAATTTCGGTAAAATCATCATTTTGACAGCATTAATCCGACCAATTAATGATAAAAACAAGGGAGACCATCTTGTAGTAAGTTGATGAATTTGATGAAGCATAGGTAAAAAATTCATTCTAAATAAATCTTTATATTTCTTGGTAATTTTTATACCTAGATAAGTGAAGTTATCAGTAACAACTTTAAATGGTGTCCTATCAGTCAATAAAGTTTGTGCATTTAAAGGAAATAATTCACTCTTATCTAAATTTAGTTTATAACCAGAAAAAGTACCAAATTGAACCAACAAGGATAAAATAGCAGGAATAGACCTAT
Source organism: Hypanus sabinus (assembly GCF_030144855.1). Lineage (NCBI taxonomy): Eukaryota > Metazoa > Chordata > Chondrichthyes > Myliobatiformes > Dasyatidae > Hypanus > Hypanus sabinus. The sequence goes on from NC_082722.1 coordinate 25,765,334, forward strand.
CAGGGTCAGAAATATATAACAGCAAATCATCAGCATAAAGAGATAATTTATATAACTTCTCATTACGGGTAATAAATATGAATTTAAATTGATTACAAATGCTGTTTTGATATTAAACACTCATTCTGGGATTTCTTCAGCAAATATTTTTTATGTTAAAATTGGTAACCTTGCAGTTCAATAGACCTCATGGAAATTTCAGGGCAGAAATCATGAAAAGATAAATGTAAAAGTTTTCAGTTTCTGCCCTCTTTACATACAGTAGTCTGCTGATTATTTTCAGAGCAGGTGTGACCACTGTAAGGGAAGCGTAACAGTTGATATTACACTAAATCATGTCTTTTTGTTACCTTTTAATCTACTGTTTGTATGGGGAATACATTTTTCCTATCATATTTTAAATTGTAAAGGATATGCACTTTCTATAAAGTTAATTATATTGTCTGCATATCTTGAAGGTCTTTCAAGGATTTGGGTGCAGAGTAAGGAAGGAGAGAATGATAGATGTTGGTTCTTTAGGCTTGCGTTGTTCTGGAGTAATTCAGAGACTAGTTAGAAACAGTCTATTTAAATGAATGAAGGTACTTGAAGGCATAATCAAGCCTTTGCAACTTCTCTATAGAGCAGAACAAAAGAACTAATCACTTCCGAGGTTCTACAGGTTGAGGTTCTACATGGTATAGCTGCACTTTTCACTGGAGATCTTATAAACCAGGGATGGGCTCAAGCACAGTTCCAGTCAGGAGGAGTAAGCCAGGCCTGTTTCTGTCACCATCTATACCAGAAGGCTGCACAAGCCATTCCTGAAGAGATTGGAGAGATCTTGGGAAATAGATATGCTAGTGAAGAAGAAGTGGCAGAAAAATTTTGAATACCCGTAGGAGGACAAGGATCAGAAGAAGCAGGAGGACCAGTTCATGAGATTGTATTTGCTCATTTTCTTGTTTATTTTTCTCACTTTCTATGCTTACTGGTCCTTAATTTTAGTGTTCTTCATAGGTTGTTCTGGTGGTTAATTCTGCACATGGTAGTGGGAAACTGTCACTTCAGAAATTCCCACTGCTTTCTGCAGAATTACCCAGCTTGGTCATTTACTTTCTAATTTCCGATAACATTTGAGGAGATGCGTTGCTGTAACAATAATGTTGAGTAAACATGCAGATTTAAAGAAAAATACATATTTCTGTTGGCTCAGTAACCTACTGATTCCCATGGTTATCTCAACTATACCTTTTCCCACCTTATCTCCTGTAGAAATGCTCCCTTTTCTCTGTTTCTTTGCCTCTGCCACATCTGTTCCCAGGACATAGCTTTTAATTCCAGAATATCAGAGATGCTTACCTCCTATAAAGAATGGGGTTTCTGTTCTTCCATTATTGATGCTGGCCTCACCCATATCTCCTCCATTTCCCAAACATCTGTGCTCACCCCATCTTCTTGCCTCCTTATCAGTGACATATTTCTTCTTAGACAATAGACAATAGACAATAGGTGCAGAAGTAGACCATTCGGTCTTTTGAGCCTGCACCGCCATTTTGAGATCATGGCTGATCATCTACTATCAATACCCGGTTCCTGCCTTGTCCCCATATCCCTTGATTCCCCTATCCATAAGATACCTATCTAGCTCCTTCTTGAAAGCATCCAGATAATTGGCCTCCACTGCCTTCCGAGGCAGTGCATTCCGACCCCCACAACTCTCTGGGAGAAGAAGTTTTTCCTTAACTCTGTCCTAAATGACCTACCCCTTATTCTCAAACCATGCCCTCTGGTACTGGACTCTCCCAGCATCTGGAACATATTTCCTGCCTCTATCTTGTCCAATCCCTTAATAATATATGTTACAATCGGATCCCCTCTGAATCTCCTTAATTCCAGCATGTACAAGCCCAGTCTCTCTAACCTGTCTGCGTAAGACAGTCCGGACATCCTAGGAATTAACCTTGTGAATCTACTCTGCACTTCCTCTACAGCCAGGATGTCCTTCCTTAACCCTGGCGACCAAAACTGTACACAATACTCCAGGTGTGGTCTCACCAGGGCTCTGTACAAATGCAAGAGGATTTCCTTGCTCTTGTACTCAATTCCCTTTGTAATAAAGGCCAACATTCCATTAGCCTTCTTCACTGTCTGCTGCACTTGCTCATTCACCTTCAGTGACTGATGAACAAGAACTCCTAGATCTCTTTGTATTTCTCCCTTACCTAATTTTACACCATTCAGATAATAATCTGCCTTCCTGTTCTTACTCCCAAAGTGGATAACCTCACACTTTCTCACATTAAACGTCATCTGTCAAGTATCTGCCCACTCACCCAGCCTATCCAAGTCACCCTGAATTCTCCTAACATCCTCATCACATGTCACACTGCCACCCAGCTTAGTATCATCAGCAAACTTGCTGATGTTATTCTCAATGCCTTCATCTAAATCGTTGATGTAAATCGTAAACAGCTGTGGTCGCAATACCGAGCCCTGTAGCACCCCACTAGTCACCACCTGCCATTCCGAGAAACACCCTTTGCTTTCTATCTGCCAACCAGTTTTCTATCCATGTCAATGTCTTCCCCCTCAATGCCATGAGCTTTGATTTTTACCCACCAATCTCCTATGTGGGACCTTTTCAAATGCCTTCTGAAAATCAAGGTACACTACATCCACTGGATCTCCCTTGTCTAACTTCCTGGTTACATCCTCGAAAAACTCCAATAGATTAGTCAAGCATGATTTACCCTTGGTAAATCCATGCTGGCTCGGCCCAATCCTATCACTGCTATCTGGATATGCCACTATTTCATCTTTAATAATGGACTTCTGCCATTTCTCTGTTTCCCATAACAATTTCACCCAATTCATTCTTCAAGGGCCCAACATTGTTCTTAACTATCTTCTTTCTCTTCACATACCTAAAAAAAAAAAAAAAAAAAAAAAAAAAGCTTTTGCTATCCTCATTTATATTCCTGGCTAGCTTGCGTTCATACCTCATTTTTTTTCCCCGTATTGCCTTTTTAGTTAAGTTCTGTTGTTCCTTAAAAATTTCCCAATCATCTGTCCTCCCACTCACCTTAGCTCTGTCATACTTACTTTTCTTTAATGCTATGCAATCTCTGACTTCCTTTGTCAACCATTGTGGCCCCTTTCCCCCCCTTTGAATCCTTCCTTCTACAGGGGATGAACTGATTTTGCACCTTGTGCATTATTCCCAAGAATACCTGCCATTGCTGTTCCACTGTGGGTAGATTCTTGTCCTTACTTACTACCCCGTCAGTCTCTATATCCAATGGAAAAGAGGAAACAGTCAATATTTGTGGCTAAGACCCTTCATCAGGACTAATGAAGGGTCTCGACCCAAAACATTGACTGTTTACACTGTTCCATAGATGTTGCCTGGCTTGTTGAGTTCCTCCAGCATTTTGTGTGTGTGTTGCTTTGGATCTCCAGCATTTGCAGATTTTCTCATGTTTATGAGCCTCCGCATCCAACATATTATCCTCCGTAACTTTTGCCATCTCCAAAGGGATCATACCACTTAACATATTTTTACCTCTCCCTCCTGGCAGTTATCCCTGCAAGCAGCCTGAATGTTATGCCTGCCCATACACCTCTTCCCTCACCTCCATTCAGGGCCCCAGGCAATCCTTCCAGGTGAGGCAACATTTCACCTGCAAATCTGCTGGGTTTGTCTATTATGTCCAGTCCACCCGAGATGATTCCTTTTGTAAACTGAGGGACTGATTCATCGAGTACCTCTGCACCATCTGCCACAAGCAGGATTTCCTAGTAGCCAAACAGTTTAATTCCCATTCCCAATCCGATGTGTTGATCCATGGTCACTTCTTGTGCCAAGATGAGGCCACCTTTGGGGTGGAGGAGCAACACCTTATATTCCATCTCTCTCCCCTCCCCCTATGCCCTACTCTGAGCTTTTACCTGCCTATTACATCCCCTCCTCCTTCCCTTTCTCCTATGGTCCACTATTCTCTTTTATAAGATTCCTTTTTCTCCAGCCCTTGACCTTTCCCACCCACCTGGCTTCACTATCACCTTCCAGCTAGCCTCCTTTCCGCCCCCAAACTTTTTATTCTTTTCAGTCCTGAAGAAGGGTCTCAGCCTGAAATGTCAACTGTTTATTCATTTCCATAGATGCTGTCTGGCCTGCTGGAGTTCCTCCAGTATTTCGTGTGCTGCTTTGGATTTCCAGCATCTGCAGACTTTCTCATGTTTATACATTTCTGTTTTGTTTTGCCCTTGGCAAAATCAAAAGTGAATAATAAAAATTTAATGTATGTCCTGCCAAGAGATTGTGTCTGGTAGGCTTTTGTACACTTGGCAGTGTTCAATGCACTTGACTCTGTAGTCTTCTGTTGATCCAAATTTTTTTAAGCCAATTTCTTCATCCATGACAAGTAGCATTTTTAATGTGTCTTCAACATCATAAACAGTGCCAGAGGAATATTATCTGGCAGGAAGTAAGAGAAATCAAAGTTCACGCTATCAGGTTGGAGGCTACCCAGTCAGGATATGAGGTGTTGCCCCTCCAGCATGAGTTTGGCCTCATTGTGGCAGTAGAGGTGACCATTGACAGACAGGGCCAGGAAAAGGGAAGGCGGATTGAAATGGGTGGTCACTGGGACATCCTGACTTTTGCTGAGGACAGAGCAAAGGTGATAGATAAAATGGATCCCAATCTGCTTCAGGTCTTACTTGATGTGGAGGTGGCTTTACTGGGAACACTGGAAAGTATAGATAATCCCAACAGACTAGCAGGTGAAATTCATCTCACCTGGAAGGACATTTTGGGGCCCTGAATGGTAGTGAGGGAAGAGGTGTAGGGGCAGTTGTAGCACTTGTCACACTTGTAGGGATAAATGCCAGGAAGGAGATCAGTAAGGAGGGACGAGTGGACAAGGGAGTCCCTAAAAGTGTGGTCCCTATGGAAAGTGGGGTTGGGGGAGGAGGTGAAGATATGCCTAGAGGTAGGATCTTATGGGAGAATATGGAAGTTGCAGAGAATGATGTGCTGTATATGGAGGCTAGTGGGGTGGAAGGTAAGGATAAGGGAAGCGCTATCCCTTTTTTAATGGTGAGAGGATGGGATGAAGGCAGATGTGTGGGAAATGGAGATGACACAGGTGAGTGTTTCCGTGACGAGTGTTTCATCAATTTGATTTCGGCAAAATTGCTGCTATAGAAAAAGAAGTTACTGATGTGATTTTTTTGTTGATCATGAGGAAGTGTTAAGTTGCAGGATACATAATTTTAAAGTAGATATTCAATGGAAAGATGCACAAGGTGAAGGGAAAAGTCAAATACAAAATAATGTAAGTCTAGGAAGATATAACAACATTTTTTTTGTTTTATAAGTAACAAAAAAGTAATAAAACATATGCAAAATAGTTATTGGCCCATGGAGCACAGTGCAGTTTGGGCAGCCCATTGTATGCAAAAGATTCTGCATTTGCTGGAAATCATGAACAGCACACAAAGTTGTGGAGGAATTCAACAAGTCAGGAAGCATCTATGGAGTGGAAGGAACAGTCACTGTTTTGGGCTGAGATTCCTCATTGTCACCCCATAAGAAATAGGAGCAATATTAGGCCATTCAGCCCATTGAGTCTGCTCTGCCATTTCATCATGCCTGATCCATCTTCCCTCTCAACCCTATCCTCCTGCCTTCTCCCTATAACCTTTTATACCCTCACCAGTCAAGAACCTATCAACTTCCACTTTAAATACACCCAGTAACCTGGCTCCACAGCTACATGTGGCAATGAATTCCACAGATTCAGCATCCTCTGGCTAAAAAAAGTCCTCCTCATTTCTATTCTAAGTGAATGTCCCTCTATTATGAGGTTGTGCTCCCTGGTCCTGGACTCCCTCACTATAGGAAACATCCTCTCCTCATCCACTCTATCTAGGTCTTTTAACATTCGATAGGGCTCAACGAGAAACACTCCTCATTCTTCAAAATTCCAGCATGTATTAGCCCACAGCTATCAAATACAATAACTTTTGCGTTCCCAGAATCATTCTTGTGAACCACCTCCTCTCCAATGTTAGCACATCCTTTCTTAGGTAAGGGGCCCAAAACTGCTCACAATATTCCCAATTGAGGCCTCATCAAAGCCTTGTAAAGCCTCAGCATTAAATCCTTGTTTTTTATATTCTAAATCTCTTGAAATGAATGCTAATGTTGCGTTTGCCTTCAGTGATGCCCACATTGCCACTGACTTAACCTGCGAATGAACTTTTAGGGAATCCAGCACGAGGATCCCAAGTCCCTTTGCACCTTGGAATTTAGAATTTTCTCCCCATTTAGAAAATGGTCTATGCTTTTACTCCATCTACTACCAAAGTGCATGATCATACACTTCCTGACACGGTATTCCATCTATCCCTTCTTTGTCCAGTCTCTTAATCTTTCTGCAGCCTCCCTGCTTCCTCAACACTACCTGTCCCTCCACCTATTTTCTTATTGTCTGTAGGCTTGGCCACAAAGCCATCAATTCCGTCATCCAAATAATTGACATAAAACGTAAAAAGGAGCGGTCCCAGCACCGACCCCTGCAGACACCATTAGTTACCACTTCTTAAGCAAAAGAGGATCACTATTCACACTCTTTGCCTCCTGCCAGTCAGCCAATCCTCTTTCCATGTTAATATCTTTCTTGCAATACCATTAGTTCTTAACATGTTATGCAGCCTCATGTGTGGTAACATCAAAAAATCTGAAAATCCAAATATACAATATCCACCGATTTTCCCTTATTTATCAGGTGTATTATTTCCTCAAAGAATTCCAATAGACTTGTCAAGCAAGATTTTCCCTTAAGGTAACCATGCTGACTTTGGACTATTTTGTCTTGTGCCTCCAAGTACCCTGAGACTTTATCCTTAACAATTGATTCCAACATCTTCCCAAGTACTAAGGTCAGGCTAACTGACCTGTAATTTTCTTTCTTCTGCCTCCCTCCCTTAAAGACTGGAGTGACATTTGCAATTTTGTAGTTCTCTGGAACCATGGCAGAATCTATTGATTCTTGAAAGAGAATCTCTTCAGCCATCTCTTTCAGAGCCCTGGATGTAGTCCATCTGGTCCAGGTGTCTTATCTACCTTCAGACCTTTCAGCTTCCTAAACACCTTCACTTTAGTAATAGCAACTGCACTCACTTCTGCCCCTTAACACTCTCGAACTTCTGGCATACTGCTAGTGTCTATTAAAGTGAAGAGTGATGCAAAATACTTTTTCATTTTGTCAGCTGTTTCCTTGTCTGCCATTACTATCTGTTTAGTGTCCTTTTCCAGCAGTCCGATATCTACTCTCATCTCTTTTAATCTTTATATATCTGAAAAAAATTTGGTATCCTCTTTGATATTATTGGCTAGATAATGTTCCTATTTCATCTTTTCCCTCATGGTTTTTTAGTTGCCTTCTGTTGTCTTTTAAAAACTTCCCAATCCCTCAGCTTCTCTCAATTTTTTCCCTCTATTACATGCTCTCTCTTTTGCTTTTATGTTTTGTCTGAGGCTACGTCCACACTAGACCAGATAATTTTGAAAATGCTGGTTTCGCGTGAAAACGATAGGCGTCCACAGTAAGCGTTTTTTAAAATATCTGTCAACATTAAAATGGATATTTTGGCGAATCTCCTCCTACTGCGCATGCACAGGACACATCTACCGAAAACAAGTGACATGTTTGGTGTCGAATCTCGCTGTAAAAGGCTGGGTGCATGTTTGTTCAGTTACAGATTAAAAAAACTTAAACGACGGACAGCTGTTGGCTCTCGCGCAGGGGGACTTAAAACTAAAAAAAAACAAATACTGGAGCGTATGGAGGCAACCGACAGGGAGTTCACGGACAATATGACCCAGCTGACGACGAACGTTGAAAAACTGACGAACTCTGTTGCATTAATAAAGCCCCTTGTTAAATGTATAAAACATGTCTGCATCAGTATTATCTTGTATTTCCATACAATGTTACATTAGGCTGTTACACATCTATTGTCAGAGAAGTACTTGCATAAATAGGTAAACCACCTTCACACAAACAAGGACAGAAAACAGGGCAAAGTGAGTGTACTTATTTATTCAGTAAGTTATGGGGCAAAGTATTTGGTGAGTACATTTCTAACTCTTCTGGCTTCGGTCTCGTTGCCGTCTGTTCTGAAATTGTAAGGTTGCATTCAGGAAAACAATGAAATGGTACGCTGCCTGGCACCATCTGTTCTGGCACGTCATGACAGTGTTTTTAGATTTCTCCGGTTACCCCATCCACACTGCTCCAGCCAATCGGGCATTTTCAAATTTACACAGACTGGAGAGTGTTTCTGAAAATCTCTGTTTCCGGTGGACAAAAACACCGCTTTAGTGTGGATGGAGAGTAAAAACGAAGAGAAAAAGCTTCGGTTATGGATTTATCCGGTGTTGTGTGGACGTAGCCTGACTTCCTTTGTCAGCCACTATTATGTCATCATGCCTTCAGAATATTGCTGCTTCTTTGCCTTCTTAATTGTTTCCAGAAACTTCAGCCATTACTGTTCTGCTGTCACCCCTGCTGGTATCCTCTTCCAGTCAACTGTGGTCAGCTCCTCTTTCATGTCTCTGTAATTCTATTTACTCCACTGTAATACTGGTGCATCTGACTTTAGCTCCTCCCTCAAATTGCTGGGTGAATTCTATCATATTATGCCTCCTAAGGGTTCCTTTACTTTAAGCTTGTAATCAGATCTGGTTTATTATACAACATCGAATCAAAGATAGCCTTTTCCTCAATGGGTTCAGCTACAAACTTCTGCAAAAAGCCATCTCGTAGGCATTCTACAAATTCTCTCTCTTGGGATCCAGCACCAACCTGATTTTACCAATCTACCTGCATGTTGAAATCCTGCATGACTATTGTGGCATTGCTTTTTTGACATGCCTTTTCTGTCTGGTGTTGTAATTTGTAGCCCACATCTTGGCTACTGTTTGGAGGCTTGTATATGACTCCTGTCAGGATCTTTTTACCCTTTCAGTTTCTTAACTCTACTCACAAGGATTAGACATCTGAGCCTATGTCACCTCTTTCTAAGGAGATGATTTCATTTTGTACCATTAGAGCCACATCTCACCTCTGACTATCTGCCTGTCCTTTCAATACAATGTATATCCTTGGATGTTAAGCTCCCAACTATTAATCTTCTTTCAGCCACAGCTCAGTGAAGCCCATGGCCAGATTGGCCATGCAAGCCAATCTCTAACTGTGCTACAAAATCATCTACCTATTCCATATACTGCATGAATCCTATTCCATATACTGCATGAATTGAAATACACCACCTTTAGTCCTGTATTTGTTACCCGTTTTGGTCTTGTTCCTGAGTTATACTGCAACTCATCTCACTGACTGTAATTTTGCCCTATCATTTGCCTGTCCTTCTTGACAGTCTTGCTACACACTGCACCTGCTTGTACTTTGTATAACAAGTGCCCCATACTCAGCTCTATCACTCCCATCCACCTGCCTGATCAATTTAACCCCACCCCAACAGCTCCAGCAAACTTGCCCACAGAAACATTGGTTCCATTTGGGTTCAGGTATAACTCATTTCTTTTATATCAGTTGTGCCTTACCCAGAAGAGATCCCAGTGATCCAGAAAACTGAAACCCTACCTCCTGCAGCAGTTCCTCAGCCACACATTCATCTGCCAAATCATTCTATTCTTAACCTCACTGGCATATGGCACAGGCAGCAATCCAAAGATTACTACCCTAGAGGTCCCACTTTTCAGCTTTCTACCTAATTCCCTAAATTCTCTCTTGAGGACCTCCTCCCTTTTCCTACCTACAGTATGTCAATTGGTGCCAATATGTACCCAGACTTCTAGTTGTTCCTACTCTCCCTTTAGAATGCCATGGATTTGATTTAGGCATCCCTGCTACTGGCACCTGCGAGGCAATATACTATCTGGGTGTGTCTTCCACATCCACAGAATCTCCTGTCTGCTATGGAATCTCCTATCACTACTGCTCCTCCCTTCCCTTCTGAGCCACAGAGCAGGCTCAATTCCAGAGACCGTTATTGTGGCTTCTTTCTGGTAGTTCATCCCCTCAACAGCATCCAAAATAGTATACTTATTATTGAAGGGACAGCCATTGAGGTACTCTGCACTGGCTGCCTATTTCCTTTCTGAAATATCAACTGTTCATTCACTTCCATAGATACTGCCTGACTTCTTGAGTTTCTCCCGCATTCTGTATGTGTTGTCCATTTCATATAGGATATGATTCCCAGGATCAAAAAAAAAATAAGAATGGAATCTCACCTTACTGTTTTATGCAGTGTCTTACATCTAATTGTAAGATAGGAAGAAAAACACTTGTTAAACACTTAGCTCATATTTATAATCATGTATTTATGGAACATTACTGTTATTTTCAAAATGTTTATTTTGTTTTATTGTATTTGGGATGTGGCATAATCATGATATCTCTCTGCTTGTTCTTGCTCTGAAAAGATGGATGCAGGCCTTCCATTTGAACCATTCGCAGTTCCTGTGCAGATGATATATCTGCAGTGTATAGTTCTGTGACTGAGTTACTTTAAAGTACTAACATTACATTTGCAAAATATGACTAATTGGGACTGTAAACACAAGAGTTTCTGCAGAATCTGGAAATCCAGAGCAACACAGACAAAATGCTGGAGGAACTCAGCAGACCAGGCTTTGTCTTGGCTTGAAACGTTGACTGTTTATTCATTTCCATAGGTGCTGCCTGATCCTTTGAGTTCCTCCAGCATTTTGTGATTGTGCCTTGAAAGTGTCTTCAATAGTGGTGTTTCTACAACATTACTAGCATTTTCCTATTAAAGGGAAAATGCATTCTCTTTGTACAATATCAAGTGCACTATGCTGAAGACTGCATCATTTCTTTAGAATAATATTGTGTTGAGTAAATGGAGAAAATGTATTCTGTATTTTGAAACTAGTTTTGAATTTTTGAAGAATGGAGTATAGAAATTATAAACTGGTCTTTACTATGAAAATGTTCGCTTTCATAAAAGGAAGTTTTGTAACTCTTTCTTATCAGCTGGGAGTAATTAAACTGGGCCTGAAGCTGTAATAAAAAAAATCACAAACAAAATACTGCAGAATTTAGAAATGTGAAATGGAACATGTTGGAAATATTCACCAGTCAGGTAGTATCTGTGGAGAGACAATCAAGAGTTAACATTTCCTTAGTTGTGGAAAAAAAGCTGAATCAAACAAAAATAAACTTGCTCAGTTAACCTAATGAAAATTTTACAGATGGAATGCGGTATGTGTCCTAACTGTTCTGAATGCTGAAAAAGTCAGTCTGATGTTCAGCTTATTTAATCCTCTAATTCTCTATTGTTGAGAGAATTGGAACGATTGCCAACCAACTAGCTGAACTAAGCTGTTCTATAAGCCAAGCCCTACATTAGAATTCCATTGTAATTGCTAATGTGGCTTGCATATCTCTGTGACTTGATCCTTCTACCTGCAATGAAGCAAAAATGTTTTTGTATGCAATTATTTATTCTATATTTTTAGTCACAAAACTAGTCAGATAAAATTGTAAAGACAAAGCACCAAAAATAACAACACAATCTTCCAAGAATTATTATTGCGTTTGACTCAGACTTTGTTTTCCCACTGCGTTGTTTAACCTGAATTAAATGAAGACAAAGTGGGATTAAAAGTAGATCATATTCCTCTGTTACGTGAAACAGTGGAGCAGACTTGCTTTATTAGCAATCATTCATAGATAAGTTTGTGCATAACAATATTGTGAGTTGAAATTGTGAATGTGTCAACTACATTGGAATATATAAACCATTAACATTGTGTTATGTTGTTTGTCAGTCAGAGCAAGAACAATTCTTCAGTCAGCAATGACTCTGAATTCTGTTAACGTTTTCAGTACAAGTGAAGCAAAATTATGTGGTAGAACATAGAGAGCTATAGCACAGTACAAGCCCTTCGGCCCATGTTGTTGTGGCGTCTTTTAATCTACTTGAAGATAAATCTAACCCTTTCCTCCCACATAGCCCTCAATTTATTTTTCATCTATGTGCTTATTTAAGGGTTTTTTAAATGTCCGTACCACTCTCGGTGTAGAAAATATTATTTCTGATATCCCTCCTATACTTTCTTCCAATGACTTTAAAATTATGTTGCCTGGTATTATACATTTTTGCCCTGGGAAAAAATCTTAACTACTCGGTCCATGCCTCTTATCATCTTGTATGCCTCTATCAAGTCGCCTCTCATCTTCCATCATTCCAAAGAGAAAAGCTTTAGCTCGTTCAATCAATTCTCCTAAGCTACCAAATCCAGGCAGTATCCTGTAAGTCTCTCTGCAACCTTGCTATAATGTGGTGACAAGAACTGAACACATTATTCCAAGTATGGACTAACGAGGATTTTATAATGCTGTCTTTCCCTAGTCCTGACGAAGGGTCGCAGCCTGAAACGTCGACAGCGCTTCTCCCTATAGATGCTGCCTGGCCTGCTGTGCTCTACCAGCACTTTGTGTGTGTTGTTTGAATTTCCCTAATCAGACTATGTTTCTCCATAAATCCTGTCTCACAAAATCTTTCCAATAATTTGCTCACAACTGAAGTTAAATTCACAAGTCTAATTCCCAAGGTTTTCCCTATGCCCTTTCTAGAACAATGGAATAACATTTGCCACCCTCCAATTATCTGGTACTACTCCTGTGTCCAGTGAGGATGCAATGATCACTGCCAAAGGTGCAGTAGCCTCTTCCCTCACTTCCAATAGCCATCTGGAGTGTTTCCCAACTGGCCTTGGGGATTTAGCTTTCGTAATGTTTTTAGATCCAGTACCTCCCCTTTCTAGTAGTTATTGGAAATTTACACTTTATAACAGTATAATAGTGTATTAATTAGGTTACCTTAAAACTTGTGTAGAATTTGTGAGCATATTGTCATAACCTGGTTAATTGGGACACATCAGGACCAGTACATTTTGGTCCAATTAAGCAGCTGCCCCAATTAGCTGAAGTTTCATGGAAATAGTTGAGAAGGCAAAAAAACAGCAGACGACTGTTTAACTGAATAACAAATTATGTATTTAAGTGAAAGACAGAATAAATTAGAATACCACCAATAGTTAGACACTATTATGGTATAATAAAACTGTTTATCAGTTCCTAATAGTTATCAATGGAAGAATTCATTCAGTGTATACTGCCGTGTTCTTTTCATTGACTGTAAATGAACAAAACCAGCACAAACACCTAGTGCAACTAATGGACTGACTTCAAACAATAAGTTGGACAATTGGATCCTTCAAATCATCTTTTTCATTTTAACATTCAAAATACCTTCAAATTCTTAATGGTTCCTACCTTGCTAAAGTAGTGAAATAGTTTCAGTTTTATTCCTGATCGTTTCTCAGAACTCCAAAACTGAAAGCTTGAAAATGTAGTGAGTAAAACATTTCTGAATTGTCTTAGCTGCTTATTTCTTGCCAACTATCACTGACAAAAGTCATGGCTATTTGAACACTAACAGACACAACCGATGCTATTTAAACAACTGTTTACTCTAAGCCACATAGTGCACTTGATAGGCACGAGTTAGAAACTGTTTGGCAACAGTCTCCTGTCCCAATTAAGTGGCATAATGTCCCAAATAAATTGCGAGGGAATCCTGGCTATTCTCTTGATTATTTTTTGTTCTTTAGGTGTTGTCCCAAAAAAGCATTGCCCTGATTAACCGATAGCCCAATTAACTGGAATGAAATATATTACAATTAACAAATTCTATAATGTACTTAAAAGAGCTTATAAATTAATCATTTTTTTGAATGAAAGGAATAAATTATATTTATTCTTTTCACTAGTTTAATAAGTTAGGAACTATAAAGAATTTAAAGTATTGACAATAACACAACAGGTAATTAATAGGACATAATTCAAGTAAAGCATGTCTTTTTTGTTACTTTCATAAATCACACAGAAGTTGTGTTTTCTTTATAAATAACACATGAAATTGGAAAAGTACTTGCCTTGGATAAGATATTTCCTTTCAACACTTGATTTTTTTCCTGCTACAGGCAAAATAGATTTTGGATTTAAAGGAATCAATATTAGAGCAAAATAGTAATACTGTTCTTACAGTTGCAAACCTTGTTAAATTTGACTGTGGTGTATAATCCAACTGTAACCCCCAGGTCTGACCAGCATGTGTTTGTTTAGGGGAAGACAGTTTCTGGCTCAGGCAAACTGAGAAATCTCGTTTGTGTGGATGCTGTGTGATATGTTGCCTGGTTACAAATGTGTACCGCAAAATATCAGATAGTATGCCTTATGCAATTAAATGATCGAGCTTTATAAATCTTAATCTGACTATAGGGTTAGTAAAGAAAATAAAAAGAAAAAGGGCCTATTTTAATAAAACAGTCTAGTGTGCACATTGGAGCTTACGGTTCCGTCCATTTGTTCCCCGTTGACCTCCTCCGAGTGTCGCTGACCCTTGGGCTCTTGCTCCAAGTTCACTCTGGCGGTCTACCAACTCTGTCCACTCGTGCTTTTCTTCATCTCTCGCCAACAAAAAAACGCAAAATCACTTCTCTCAAACCCACAAGAAAGAACAACATGCCTCTCATTGGATGGCATATGTACCAAAGTCCTCGTTATCTCTAGTCATAACTCAAAACATTGCTGCTACAGAGAAACCATTATGTTCGCTGTGAAACATTACAGAGAGGGCATTACATTAGCAGTGAAACCTTACAGCGCGTTATACTCTTCCCCCACCAAATTTAGTTATGTCCTTATGACGTTGTGATAATTCATCAACCCTTCCTGCAAAACACGAAGTCCAACCCAGGTTTAAAAAGGCAGTGACATAGCTCCCCAAGACGATAGGGTTCACACTGTTTTCCCCCAGTGCTACGTAGGCCAGCTTATTTGGTGGGCTCCTAATTCTCTGAGACCTCCATTCCCCCTCACCTAATTCTTCAGGTTCAGACATTACAGGGGATACCTCTGGTCTCCCCTGGCCTATCACTTGTGCCCCACCTGCAACTTGGACCCCTCTGTCCCGTGGCCAAGCTCCACTTCATCCCTTACAGGGTCCCGCTGCAACCCAGGTTGTCCACAGATAGCCCCCACCCCTTCACTGGAATCAGCAGGAGAAGGGCTAGAGGTCTCTTCACCAAGGGGGAGTTAGCAAAGACAGTATATACCACACATCCAGGTTCTCATCTTCCGAATCAGTATCAGTCTTAGTGGTGGAGGCTGACTTAACCTCTCCTGCTGATGACCCTTCAGTCAGCCCACATTTCCACAGAGTCCCCTTACTAGGTGTAGGCTCCAGATCGGGCTCTGGGTCTGCCTGCACTTCTTGTCCCAGGGGCAGCAGGTGGTTCCGTTGGAGAATCTTGACAGGCCTATTCCCATCCTCTGGTTTCACCTGGAAAACTGATAGCTTTGGCAGCTGATTCTCCACCACATAGGGTGTAGCCACCCAGCGTTCAGCCAACTTATATTTCCCAGTAGCCCCAAATCCCTTATGAGAACTCAATCTCCCAGCAGGAGTTGGGAGAACCTCCCCCTTTGATTATACCTCCTCTTATTTCCTTGATTCTGCTTGCCAGCCGCAACCCCAGCTAATTCATTAGCCTCTTCTCATATCAGACACATACTTCAGATAAATCTTCGGTATTAAGCTGCCCTCATCAGTCCCAAAACAAAGGTCAATGGGCAACCTCACCTCGCAGCCAAACATCAGATAGTATGATGAGTACTCAGTAGCTTAATTTTGGATACAGTTGTAACTGTGAATCAGATGTCCAATATGTTGACTCCATTTGCTGATCTCCAGTGTCCTGAGCATGTCTAGAAAGGTCTAATTAAACTTCTCTGGCTGGGGATCACCCTGTAGATGATAGGGCGTGGTCCTTGACTTCTCAACTCCAAGCATGCCCAGTAACTCATGGATGAGTCTGCTCTCAAAATCCCCCCCAATCACTATGTATCCACCTAGGAAGGCCATAATAAATGAAATACTTCTCCCATGACACCTTGGCCACTGTGAATGCCTTCTGGTCCTTGGTAGGAAAAGCCTGTGCACATTTGGTGTAGTGGTCTGTGATGGTTAAGACATTTGCTGTGTTGCTGGCATCGGGTTCTATTGACAGGAAATCCATACACACCAGGTCCTTGCACTCTGCAAGTGGGACAAGGGAGCTGCCTGCATAGGCAACGTCTTCCGCCATATGCATAGAATGCACATCTTCAAGTATTCTTCGACCTCCAACCTCATTCGGGGCCAGTAAAACTGGCCTCTGAGCAATCCATAGATCTCTTCACCACTCAAATGTCCAGAGACATCATGAAATGACTTCAAAGCAATCCTCTGATACTTCTCCGGCAGAACCAGCTGGCAATGCCGAGTTCGGTTCAGGGATGATGTGATCCAGTTTAGGATCTGGTTCGGCAACTCCAACCAAGGCCAAGTAATAGATGCACCACCACATGTTTTGTCTTCTCTGTCTGAACCACGTCTCCCTTTTCAACTGCTGACCAAATGGTACCGATGCCCAGGTCACCTCGCTGAGCAACTGCCACTTCCCCAGAACTCAACTCCGGCAGCAGATTTGATTTCAGAGCAGTCAGGTTACAGTAAACTTGTGGAATGGCGTCATCAGAAGCTCCCGATTGATCCACCGCTTGATCCTGCCCCTCCTTTCCCTCTGCCTTCATGGTGATGGAAAACTGACACATGGCCTTCACCCCCAGGGCAGGAACGCTCTCCCCCTCTTCGTCCCTGTACAGTATCTCGTGCCCATTGGGAGAAAGCTGTTCCTGCTTCCCTGCTGGTACTTCAGACTGAAATCACAGGCAGACAATGCTGCCAACCCCCAATGGCCTATGGCATCTGGTTTTGCTGAGGTCAGGATATAAGTTAGGGGGTCGTTGTCCATCCTTACCTCAAACTTGGCCCCATAGAAGTAGTCACTCAGCTTATCCACCACTGCCCATTTCAACACCAAAAATTCCAACTTGTGCGTGGGATAGTTTTTCTCTGAGGGCGACTGGCTTTGGATGACAAACACAGTGGGACTCAACCCATTGCCCTGATCCTGATACAGGATGCCCTCTCAGCTGGCATCCATGTGCAGTACATATGGCAATCGGGGTCCGCAAAAGCCAGCACTGGCTCCTGGGTCAGCAGCTCCTTCAGCGACTGAAAGGCCTCTTGACATTTTGCATCCCACCTCAGTCCAAAGGGCTCAGATGGGCTAAGATACTCTCCACCCTCCTAACCTTTTTTTCTCCTTCCCTTTCTTGGCTAAGGGAGGGTGACCACACAGAAGCTGATTCAACGGGCGACTCACTTTTGCGTAGTCCTTCACAACCTCCGATAGTAACCACAGAACCTGAGGAATGAGCGCAGAGTGCTCACAGTCCAGGGTCTTGGCCAAGTATTCACTGCCTCTATCTTAGATGGATCCATAACTACTCCATAATGTGAGACGATGTGCCCACTATAGCTGACAGATACCTTGCAGAACTGGCACTTGTCCAGGGAAAGTTATAACCCTTCAGCTTTCAGGTGGCCCAGCACCTTCAGTAGCCTCACTTCATGTTCTTCCAAGGTTGATCCAAACACTATGAGGTCATCCAGATACACCACTTCTTCAAGCAAATTCATATCCTCCACCGTCTTCTTCTTGACCTGCTGGAAGGTTGCAGGGGCTCCGGATATTCCCTGAGGCATCCTTTTGAACTGGAAAAATCCCAGGGGGAATATAAATGCTGTCTACTCTTTGTCAGCCTTGTTCTTGGAGATCTGGTAATATCCACTCCTCAAGTCCAGCACACTGAATCACTTCATACCACTCAGACAAGCCAGTGTGTCTTCGATCCTTGGGACCATATACTGGTCAAGGACAATGCGCCTGTTCAGAATCCTACAGTCCACACACATCTGTACCTTCCCGTTCTTCTTTCGGGCCACTACTATTGGAGACACATAGGGGCTTCGGGACTCGGTGTTGATCCCAACTTCCTTCCACTTATACAGATATTGTCAAACGCCTTCCATCTCTGCAGGAGTTGGTCTGCATGACTTCTCTCTAGACGGGATGTCCTCAGTCATTCAGTCAGATAGTGTGCCGAGTGCTCTTGGAACAACCCACATCAAACTTGTCAGTGGAAAAGACACATTCCAGCTTCAACATTTTCATAACAACCCCCTCTTCCAACCCACAGGAACTGGGGAGTCCACAAAGTTGAATGATTCAGCGGTCAACTTTCCCCCTTTTTCCAATAGTTCCTCCCTGGCTTGTTTCACAGGGACACAAGACATTATCATTGCTGGGAACAGATGTGCCAGTGCCAGGGGCATCACCTGCTTGAAGGTGACCTCTTCATAGTGTTCCTGACAATTGCTGCCGTCCTGTTCACCTATACAACCGAGGGCTTCTGCAGTTCGGGCCTCACCAATACCCCAGCAGGAAATCCCAACTCCCCCGGTGGCCTCTGGAGCATCTTCTAAGAAGGCTTCGTCCTCAGGCACTGTGAGAAATTTGGGGGACCCCATCATTCTCACTACTTCCCTGGGCTGTACCACTATTGGCTTTGACTGGGTGAAATACACAGTCCCTTGTCTAAGTTCAATATTTGACCCAATGCAGCCACACATTTCATCAAAAGCAGCTCGAAACATCGGGTGCACAGACAATGTTCCCAGAAAGCCCTCGCCAGCACTCCAGAACAGAAGGTGGCGGTAATGCACCATTAAGCTAGATGCCAACTGCCGTAAAACAAGAAGAAGAAGCTCTCACTGGCCTTTTCCTTGCAGGCCCCTATTGGCCTTCTCACAAGAGAGGTGTTGGTCCCCACTGCTCTTTTCAGTTGGGTCTGGACAAACCAGCACTAATGTATCAAGGACCTCAGACACTCCCACATTGGCCTCCAAGAACTCCAGCTTCACTGACAAATAACCATCATATGGATAATCACCAGCGCTGAGACCCCAGATCTCCAGTGCCCTTAATGGTATCAATAGTGAATGCTTCAGATACCGGTTGTAAAATGGAACAATACAACAACATGACCTGTGTCCCAGTGTCAAGTATGGCTTTAGAGTAAACACTATCTGTAGCGACACAGTGGAACATGGTTCCACTAAGTCTTCAAGTAAAGTGTCTTTCACTTTCGGGGGTTCATTGGTATACTGTTGGGAATGTCTTTCCCCAGAGACACCAGGCCATTCCCTCACTGTCTCTCCTCTAAGCTTTCGCAATGACTCTCTCTGCTTAGGTACCTGAGGGTTCACTCACCTCGCTTGACACCGGCTGGTAGCAGCCCTCCGCATTGTTCATTCCCTTAGGGGATCTGACTCCCCCCCCCCCCCCCCCATCAGCTCCATCATATGGGGGGTTCACACCCGGTGAACACAGTCAAGACATCTCAGTTCTCAACTCTGCCACTCCCTGGGGCAGGCTACCCGTTGTGACTTCACCGCAGGGGGCCACTACCGAGGGCTGTACCCTGCTGACTGAGGCTTCCGGCACATTCTCCTCTCAGTCTTCTCTGATCAGTTCAACAAACAAGGGAGGGGGATGCTTCTTATGAGACAGTCGGAGACCCCAAGTGATCAGGTCCTGGGACTGGGCACCCTTTGCTATTTGGTCCATTCTTAACTGCTCCACTGCAGCCACCTGAATGTCCCCTCTGTGCCACAAGCAATTTAGTTGCCTCTCCAGCCGAAAGATGTAGGCAGAAACTTTCTCCCCCTTTTTCTGATGCATGTTCTGAAATTAGTCATGAGCTCCATTGGATTCTCTGTTGTGCCAAAGGCATTGTCCAATGCTTTCATGTAATCAACAGCTGTAGCTACGGGATACTACAACCCAATGGCTCTCACAACATCAGCAACCTCCCCACTCAAACTCATCATCAGAGCACGGCCACTCATCTAACAACTGAGAGGTCTGCTCCGCCCAAGTCTCATGCTTCTCTACTCCCTCGGGGGTGGCTGTTATTTAAGAGAATATTCTTAACTTCTGGTGGGGACTCTCTGCCTCTGCACTGGGCCACTTATTCGCCAGAGGGATAAAGGCTGATGCCAACTCAGAACTCTTACTCTTCACTGGGGGACGGGGACTAATTAGACATTCCAAATGCAACCAGTCCTCCCTCACTCCTCAGAAACGATAGAACCCTGTCTTTGAAATCTCCACCCCCAGCTACAGGAAGCTTGACTTGTGACTCGGCCTGCTCCGCTTCACCCCCCCTCCTCCCTGACAGTATGGACAGGTCATGGCCCAGCCTTACCTGGGGCACCAATAGAAGTGGGCAGTTCCACTACTGTTACGTCAGTGCCAGTCTGAACTAAAACAAGGTCCGAGCCCACCATTTTATCAAATTTCTACCCTACAACCGCAACTCTGCCAATAGCTTTAACAGTACTCAAAAATCAAATTAACAATTCATCTGGGGTATGAATATCCACCCCACTGAACATGCACACATTAGCTACCGGTAACCCCATGGAAGCACACCACTGCTCCACCCCTGCAGCATCCATACCAACACACACTTAAACACACAACTCACTGGTTCAATGCTCAGGGCAATCACACAGCATCCAACAAAATCAATCCCGGAATGATAACCCCACAATTGGAAGTTTGACCAGCATGCGTTTGTCTAGGGGAAGATGGTCTCTGGCTCAGCCCAACTGAGAAACCTCGTTTGTATGGACGCTACGTGATATGTTGCCCAGTTACAAATCCATACCATAAAATATCAGGCAGTACACCATATGCAATTAAACAATTGAACTTTATAAATCTTAATCTGACTATAGGGTTAGTAAAGAAAATAAAAAGAAGGGCCCGTTTTAATGAAACAGTCTAATGTGCAAATTGGAGCTTACGGTTCCGTCCATTCGTTCCCCATCGACCTCTTCCAAGGGTCGCCGAGTCACAAACCCTCGCTCCAAGTTGACTCTGTCTACCAACTCTCTCCACTTGCACCTTTTCTATTCATCCCTGGCTGACAAGACTGCAAAGTCCCTTCTCTCAGACCCATAAGAAAGAACAACATGCCTCTCATTGAATGGTGCACATTCCAAAATCCCTGTTACCTTTAGTCATAACCCAAACATTGCTGCTACAGAGAAACTATTACATTAGCAGTGAAACATTACAGAGAGGCCACTACATGAGCAGTAAAACCTTACAGTGCATTATACAACCATTGATAATTCCCTTATAGGATGAATGGTGATTATAGTGGTATTGCAATTATTTTACAGCATTAATATCTGGTGATTTGGATGTTGATTTGGATACTTGATTTTAATATGACCTTAATATGATCTAAGTCATTTCAGTTTGGCTATTTAAGTGAATCCGAAATTAAAAATCTAGTATAGTGTTGGTGACCATAAATCTACCTGTCATAACAATCAGCTTCATTATTTTTATCCTATTGCTTTTTGTATGAGTTGCCATTATTTTCTGCCTGGTTTTCTATATGATATGGAGGACAGGAGATTTCTAAGTGCTGCTTTTAATTTGTGGAATATTTGTGACTTTTAAGTTTATGGGAGAGGGTGAATTCAATGCAAAGACCAGTAAACATAAGTTCCTGGCCCTCAAAGGAATTTATTCAAATGCAACACGAATGAATCTGCAGATGCTGGAAATAAATAAAAACACAAAATGCTGGCAGAACTCAGCAGGCCAGACAGCATCTATGGGAGGAGGTAGTGATGACATTTCGGGCCGAAACCCTTAATCAGGAGTGAAGTAATATGGGATGGTCGAGGGGGGACAAGAAGTGGGGGGAAGGATGGAGTAGAGAGCTGGGAAGTGATAGGCTGAAGGGAAATAGGCTAGGGGAAGGTGGAGAATTATGGGAAATAAAAGAGAAAGAAAGGTAAGGTTGGGGGGAGATTATAGTGAGGGGGAAAAAGACAGAGAAAGAGAACCAGACTAAAATTATAGATAGGGTTGGGGTAGGGGGGGCAGGGGTATCAACAGAGGTCTGTGAGTTGACTGTTCATGCTGCCAGGTAGGAGGCTACCTAGGCGGGAGATAAGGTGTTGCTCCATCAACCTGCGTGTGGCCTCATCTTGATGGTAGAGGAGGCCATGGACAGACATTTCAGAGTGGGACCGTTTCGCCCAGCAGTGGCGGGATCTCCCTGTGGCCACACACTTCAATTCCACAGACCATTCCCATTCCAATATGTCTGTCCATGGCCTCCTCTACCGTCAAGATGAGGCCACACGCAGGTTGATGGAGCAACACCTTATCTCTCGCCTAGGTAGCCTCCTACCTGCCGGCATGAACATTTAACTCACAGACCTCCGTTGATACCCCTGCCCCCCCTTACCCCATCCCTATCTATAATTTTAGTCTGGTTCTCTTTCTCTGTCTTTTTTCCCCCCTCACTATAATCTCCCCCCAGTCCTATCTTTCTTTCTCTTTTATTTCCCATAATTCTCCACCTTCCCCCAGCCCATCTCCCTTCAGCCTATCACTTCCCAGCTCTCTACTTCATCCCTCCCTCCACTTCTTATCCCCCCTTGACCATCCCATGTTATTTCACTCCTGATGAAGGGTTTCGGCCCGAAACATCGTCACTCCCTCCTCCCATAGATGCTTCTGGCCTGTTGAGTTCTGCCAGCATTTTGTGTTTTTAATTTATTCAAATAGTCTTTGGCTCAAAACAGGTGGAGTAATATCAGGAAATTGAAGGAATGATTACTCTTTGTGCAACACTAATTTAAGAACTTTCAACAGCATTTTGCCTACTTTGTTCCTTTCCGCTATGTTGGTAATGGGGTGCTCTGCTTCTATAAGTTAAAGTTGAATCATGCATTTGTGGTGGCCCATACACATGGGACTCGAACTGCCATTGGGAGCTGCGGGCAGACACGCGGTAGCATGTTTGGAACTACCTGCTTGGGGCGGACCTTCCGGGGACAGCCTGATGTCACGTCCGCCCTGTTGGTCACAGGAGCCCATGGGAGGGGAGATTTAAGCACGTGATTTTGAATCAGTAAAGACATTCTGAGTTCAGCTCTCTCTGCCTCCATGTGTTTCTTTAGTAGTGCGTTGCGCGTGACCACATTGGTGACCCCAACATTCCAGGTGGCATCTGGAGCTGGCGACTCAGTAACCAGCCATGAGTTCGAGCGGTCTCTCTGAAGCTCTTGACTTTTTGGGCCACTCAGCCCCATGTTTGGTTCGAGCAGGCTGAGGCCCAGTTCAATATCAGAGGCATTATAGCCGACCCCACACGGTATTACTACGTGGTCAGCACGCTTGACCAGGAGACGGCAGGCCGGATCATTGACTTCCTATGCCAGCCACCAACGGAGGACAGGTACACTAAGCATAAGACACTCCTGATCTGTACTTTCGGAGTCTCCCACCGTGAACGGGCCACGCGGCTCCACATGGACGGCCTGGGCGGCTGCACACGCCATCTGAGCTCATGAACGATATGCTGCCACTCATGGACGGCCATAAGCTGTGCCTTTTATTTGACCAGTTGTTCCTCGAGCAAATGCCAGAGGACATTCGCCTCCTCCACGCAAGTGAGGATTTCAGCGACCCACGCAGGGTCGCGGCTAAAACAGATGTCCTTTGGCAGAGCAAGCAACGTGGAGCAGCCTCCTTTGGCCTAGCCACGATCGCGCGCCCCAAAGCCCAGGCCCCGCAACCGAAGCCGTTGAGACCCACGGGGAAAAAGACGAATGTTCGGAACAATGGTGTTTCTATCACCAAAGATGGGGCGCAGGTGCACGCCACTGACATCCACCATGTGCTTTTCTGGGAAATGCCAAGGTTAGCCGTCGCTAATGGCTATGACGGCTGGCCACCAAGACAGCCTCCTGTACCTCTGGGACTGACACGCTAAGTGGCGCTTCCTGATAGACTCCGGGGCCGAAGTCAGCATACTTCATCCCCTTGAATGTGGACACTCGTAACGCGGTCCCAGGCCCCGAACTCACAGCTGCAAATGGCACCAGTATTGGGACATACGGCTTGCGAACTATCTTACAACATTTTGGGTCCAGCTGTTTCACTTGGACTTTCATGTTGGCAGCGGTGTTACAGCCACTACTAGGGGCAGATTTCCTACGAGCCAACTGCCTCCTGATCAACCTAAAATGCCGGCGTTTGGTCCACGCTGAGACGTTCCAGACTTTTCAACTTGGAGAAGCCAAGCTACTGGCCCTCCACTTGGATTCCGTGACCCTCCCGGGTAACGAATTTGCCAGGGTGTTGGCAGAATTCCCCTCCATAGTCACCCCGCAGTTCTCTGTAGCTGACCCCAAGCACGGCATGCAGCACCACATCCCCACGCAAGGACTGCCGCTGCCCGTCTGAGCTCGCAGGCTCCCACCCAACAAGCTCCACCTTGCCAAGGAGGAGTTCTGTAAGATGGAAGAGATGGGAATCATATGCCGCTCAGACAGCCCGTGGGCATCCCCGCTGCACATGGTGCCCAAGTCCGCAGGAGGATGGAGGCCCTCTGGAGACTACAGAAGGCTCAACGAAGCCACAACCGCTGACGGATACCCGGTACCCCACATCCAGGACTTCATGGCAAACCTGCACGGAGCGACCATCTTCTCGAAAATCGACCTGGTCAGGGGATACCATCAGATCCCAGTGCACCCCGACGACATGCCCAACGCAGCCCTCATTACCCCATTCAGCTTGTTCGAATTCCTGAGGATGCCTTTCGGTCTCAAGAATGCAGCCCAAATTTTCCAAAGGCTCATGGACTTGGTGGGACGCGGCCTGGATTTTGTTTTCATTTACTTGGACGATATCCTGGTGGCAAGCAATTCGCACTAAGAGCACGTGGCATATTTGCGCCAGCTCTGTCAATGCCTGAGTGACCACGGACTGGCAATTAATCTGGCAAAGTGCCAGTTCGGGCTGACAGAGATTGATTTCTTGGGCCACAAGGTCAACTGACATAGCACAGTTCCCCTACCGGACAAGGCCCAGGCCATCCGCCAGTTCCCCAAGCCCAGCACGGTCAAGAGCCTGCAGGAGTTCGTAGGGATGGTCAAGTTTTATCATCGGTTCATGCTGGTGGCGGCAAGCATCATGAGACCCTTGTTCAGCCAGATGGCCGGCAAGGCTAAACAAGTGGCATGGGACGCGGAGTCCACGGAGGTGTTTGAGCAGGCCAAGGAGGCGCTGGCAAAGGCAATGTACCCACAGCACTCACAGTCGACACTTCTGACACGGCAGTTGGCGGAGTCCTGGAGCAGCTCATAGAGGACCAGTGGCAACCACTCGCTTTCTTCAGCTGGCACCTATGGCCACCAGAGGTGAAGTACAGCGCTTTCGACAGAGAGTTGCTAGTACTCTACCTGGCTGTCCGGCATTTCCGGTACTTCCTCAAGGGTAGGGAGTTCACCGTGTATACGGACCACAAGCCCCTCACCTTCACACTGGCCAAGATATCAGCCCCATGGTCACTTCGACACCTGTCCTTTATTTCAGAATTCACCACGGACATCTGCAACATTGCAGGGAAGAACAACATCACCGCTGACACACTGTCTCGCCCCTGCATCCACTCAGTAGGCATATCGTCCTCAGGAATAGACTACGCAGCACTGATGGAAACACAACGGTCGGACACCGAGATCCCGGCTTACCACACCACCATTTCGGGGCTCCAGTTGGAGGACGTCTCCATCGGTCCGGTAGTGGATCGACTGCTGTGCGACGTGTCTACTGGCAAACCTTGACCTGTGGTACCAGCAGCATGGAGGTGCTGGGTGTTCGACACGCTGCACGACCTGGCCCACCCACCCATTTGGGCATCCATCAAGCTGGTAATGGACAGATTCGTCTGGCACAGTTTGTGCAAACAGGTCGGACACTGGGCCAGGACCTGCATATGCTGCCAGACTGCCAAAGTCCAGCAATACGTGAAGGCTCCCCTCCAGCAGTTCCAACTGGCGCACAGGAGATTCCAACACATTCATGTGGACATCGTCGACACCCTGCCAGTTTCCCAGGGTGCCAGGTATATCTTTCCCATGGTAGACAGGTTCACCAGATGGCCGGAAGCCATACCACTCACAGACATGTCCACTAAGTCCTGCGCCAGGATGCTCATTGTAAACTGGATCGCCAGGTTTGGCCTCCCAACGGACATCACCTCCGACAAAGGGGCGCAGTTCATGTCTGCTTTGTGGACAGCACAGGCGCAGCTCCTGGGCACCCAGCTGTGTCACACCACAGCGTACCATCCCCAGTCCAACCGTTTGGTAGAGCAATTCCACTGGAATCTCAAGTCGGCTCTGATGGCATGCCTCAGGGGCCCCAACTGGACAGATGAGCTTCTCTGGGTCTTACTGGATATCTGCACTGCCCCCAAGGAGGATCTGGACTCCTCCTCAGCGGAATTGGTCTACAGTGCCCCTCTGACGGTCCCAGGCAAGTTTGTACCAGAGGCCTGAGGTTCAGAAGAAACTCCAGCAGTGGTGCTAACGAGGCTGCGGGACAGGGTAGGGACCCTGGCACCGGTCCTGACCTCCAGGTATGGTCCCACGCCATCCTTCACCCTTAAAGACCTCCGAGACTGTGAGTATGTTTTTATTAGCAGGGGCATGCACAGGTCACCTCTACAGCGGCCGTACGAGGGACCCTTCAAGGTGATCTGGCACAACAGAACCGCATGTGTCGTGGAGGTGGGTGGTCGGGAAGAGACTTTCACAGTGGACCGCCTCAAACCGGCGCACTTGGGCATTGAGCAACCAGTGAGGGTACCTGCACCATGCCGGTGAGGCCGGCCACCCAGGCAAGCCACACAGACTGGGGGCTTCACTCCCCCCACGGACATTTCTGGGGGAGGGGAAATGGTGTGACGGCCCGCACACATGGGACTCGAACCGCTATCGGGAGCTGCATGCAGACATGCGGTAGCTTGTTTGGAACTACCCACTCAGGGCAGACTTTCCGGGGACAGTCTGACGTCACGTCTGCCCCGCGAGTCGCAGGGGCCCATGGGAGAGGAGATTTAAGTGTGTGATTTTGAATCAGTAAAAGCATTCTGAGTTCAGCTCTCTCTGCCTCCATGTGTTTCTTTAGTAGCGCGTTGCGTACAACTACACCTTGGTGACAAAGTTATACCATAGCAGCAATATTTTAAATAGGCCCTTATTGGCTCTCCCGTGCCCATACCATTTCTGGTTAAAATATAGATTTTAGAATTAGATTATTTATCACATGCACTGAAACATACTGTGAAATATGTAATTTACATTAACAACCAACACATCCAAGGATGTGCTGGGGGCAGCCCACAAGTGCCATCACATATTCCGGTACTAATATAGCATTCTATAATCCTTGGCAGAACAACACAGAAGACAACAAAACAGAAAGTACCAAACAACAAAGCAACAACAGTGGGGGGAGAAAAAGCCCCATTCCTCCCCTACCCTCCAGAAATACACCCACTCACCCATGCACATACACAGTCCTCTAACCCAGGACAGGCTGTCTTCTTCTAGTGGACTCGTGGATTCACAGAGATTCGCAGACCCAGACTGCAACCATTGTGCCTCAACTTCTGGACTTTCAATTGACCTTAGGGCTTCAGTCCAGTCCTCTGGTCAGGCTTCAGACTTTGATCATTGGTATCAACCCAGGACTTACAGATGATGATAAACTAGGACCCAAACTCCAGGCCTTGAATGCTGGACTTACAGGTGATGGGACTCAAAAACTAAGCCTCGAATTCTGGTCTTGCTAATGACAGGATCCTGATCGACCTTACCTGTCTGTAGGCCTGACATCTGACTACTCTCTTGCCACTGTCTTTCGAATGTGGAACAGAGGCTGAGGTTCTAGCCTGTCCACATCCCTGTTCCAAAACCTTAACCTGACCCCTAACTGCCCCCTCTGTCCCCAAAGCCATGTCTATGAACCACATTAACTTTATATAAAAAAAACTAAATCTGAGCTGTGATCTGAACAAAGGCAGCAACTCATAGCTATCTTGGGAAAAAGTGATTAGTTTATGCTAATCTCTTTCAGTGTCATTTCAACCATGTAGGATAGGATAAGTTTATAACTTGGATTTCAGTTTTTGAATTTTTAACAGTCATGATCATATTTATATTTGGTTCAGCAGGCATTAGTTTTTCTGCTAAAGGAAGGAATAATAACCAAATGTCCTGTCTGCTTCAAACAGTTACCCTTCTGGCTTTCTCTATTTTCTTCTGTATGCATTATGATTTAATGCTGCTTCTGCTCTGCATGGATGTTTATGTAAGAATTTGTATGTACTTCATTACGTAATTTAAACAGATTTTTTAAGCAGAGAAGACAATTGATCCCTTCATAGGAAGTAACTCATGAAAGCAAATGGTATGCTTAACTGATTGAAGGCTCCAACCATGGAGGGAGTTGAAAGCCAAATTGCTCAGTTGTTTTTTGAGCCTTGAGTGATCAGAAGTGGAAAGAATAAATAGTCTCAAGTTTCTGGGTGTCAGCATCTCTGAGGATCTAACCTGAGCCTAACATATTGATGCAATTACAAAGTAGGCACAACAGCGGCTATATTTCATTTGGGGTTTGAGGAGACACTATATGTCACCAAACACACTTGCAAATTTCTACAGATGTACCATGGAGAGCATTCTAACTGGGTGCATCACTCTCTGGGATGGAGGAGCCACTGCACAAGATTGGAAAAAGCCGCAGAAAGTTGTAAACTCAACCAGCTCCATCGTGAGAACTAGCTGCCTCAGCATCCAGGACACATTTTGAGGTGATGCCTCAAAAAGGTGGCATCCATCATTAAGGACTCCCATCACCGAAGATGTGCCCTCTTCACATTTCTGCCATGAAGGAGTTTACAGGAACCTGAAGCCACACACAATGTTTCATGAACAGCTTCTTTCCCTCCACCATCAAATTTCCAAATGGACAATGAACCCATGAAAACTAACTCAGTATGTTTTCTGTTTTTTTTTTGCACTACTTATTTAATTTTGTACATACAGTACAGGTGGCCCCCGTTTTTTGAACGTTTGCTTTAAGACAGCCGGCTGTTACGAAAGACCTACATTAGTACCTGTTTTCGCTAACCAAAGAGGATTTTCACTTTTACAAAAAAAGACGCCAGCTTTATACGTGTGTTTACCCTGAGAAAGACTACCATGACCGTGAAGCCCTGTGTAGGCAGTTGTGTACGCATGTATGTAAATATGCGTGTATGTGCGTAGGCGTGTACGTGCACGTGTTTACGTGCCAATTTTTTTTTCTCCAAATCGATTTTGTCTCACTGTCTTCCCAATTGTGATAAGTGAAACTACACCGTACATACAAAATTTATACTTTATATAGGCTGTATATTTATCATATCATTCCTGCTTTTACTATATGTTAGTGTTATTTTAGGTTCTATGTGTTATTTGGTATGGTCGGTTATTTTTTGGGTCAGGGAATGCTCAAAAATTTTTCCCATATAAAAATTAATGGTAATTGCTTCGCTTTATGACATTTCAGCTTAGAACACTCTACCTTTGGATAGCGGGGGAAGTCTGTACTGTGGAAAAGGCTTATATGTGTGTGTATATGTAAGTGTATATATGTTACATGATGTATGATGTGAGTGATGATAAACCTGATTCTGATATGGGTCTCTGTTGTGGACTGAGAGTGGAAAGGGGGCAGGGAGAGTGGAATCATGATTGGAAAAAAGGAATGAAGAGGGGAGTGAGCGGGAAGCACTATAAAGATATTTTGTAATGATCAATTAACCAGTTGTTTGGAATCAAATGATCTTGTGTGGCGTCGTAGGGCTGGTTGTGCCTGTACCCATGTCACACCTATATACAGTATTATATACACATACACGCACGAACACACAGAGTACTGGAGAGACAGAAGCAGTAGAACTGTGGCATGTTCTGCAAGATACTTCGAACAACCTACCAGCTGATTTTCTTATTAAAAAACATGATAGTGTTTTTCAGAGACTTGATGCAGGCAAAGGGTGGTCGTATCAAATATTGATTTTGGTTTTTTTTTACTGTTTATTGCTTTTTGTAGTATTTTTAATATTAAAGGTACTTCATTATTTTTGAAAGTATCTTTGCTTTACAGAATTTTTGTGCTTAAGACGCAAAGTATAGTGTGTGTGTAAAAATTGTACAGTACATGTACATAATGTGTGTGTATATATAGTAACAATAGTTTATATTGTTATGTATTGCAATGTACTGCTGCTGCAGAACAAATTCAAAGTATATTAAACCTTATTCTGATTCATTTCTGATGCTTTCATTTAACACTTTAATTTAGATCAGCTCTTAAAGTGTTTTATAAGGTTAAACAGGCATATAAAAACAAGTGCAACAAATAACTGTTAGTGTCATTTGTCTGGTATTGCAATGATATGAGCAAAAGTGTGGTTGAATCATTGATCCTGATCAAATTACAGATATTTTTTCTTCAGGATAGGGATTGACTGTAGCAATGTTTGGTTGATGGGCTGAAAAGCATTCATGGTTCTATTTCAGTTTATTCTAGTACTCATTGACGAAGGAAATACTTGTCACTGCTAGGTTAATAAAACTGATGTGTTAATTGCAACTTGTAGAGAAATAAATTCCTCTCCTGCCAAGTGAGGCTCATCATTTATGATTTGGTGTTCATGTTTGATTATATGATTCTACTACATTTGTCTGATGTTTATGTTTGTTTTAGGATCTGTCACCATGCTGTATTATCATAATGGATAGAAAATTAATATATTTTAAATTAATCAGATTGTGTAAAAGCTTCTTTTATAATGAGAGTGTCGTATAATGGTTTGAAACTTATTTTAAATACTTGTTAGAAGTAGTATTTTCTTAATCTTTATATAACCGAATGAGAGGAGAATGTAGTTTGAATCCATAAGATTTATGAATTTATGGCACCATTTTGGAAATTTTTTTTAATAATTTGTGTTTAGAACCTCTTCTCATAGCTAAAGCTTGTCTTTTCCATCACAATTGAACAAGTAATGGATGTGGAACAAAGTAGCATTTAAAAATTGCTTGGGAATACTTGCCCTTGTGTCCATTTTCAAGGTCTAAAACCAATGAACACTAAAGTTAGTCATCACTATTGAAAATAGCTAAACAAATGGTTGCTTTGTCGTGAATTTAAAAAAATTACACCCACAAGAGAAATACATCTTTTATGACTTAAGCTTGTTCAAAAACAGCATTTGGAAAGTTGTATGAAGTTGACCTCTGTTTCATAACTCTCTACATGTAAACTCAGAAACATTTGATGTGTCTTGCCTTTGGAAAACGTTTTTTTTTGTGTTATGGTAGTGGCCATAGGAAATCAACTCATCTGTATGCATAATTGGGGAAATAGGGCTATTTGAAGGGATTGCTTTCAGCATTATAGAAATTGCAGCTTTTAAGCATATTAACTCAGTTTGGTGGAAAAATAAGTCACGTGTGAATTCTATTTAATTTGTTTTTAATGCATAAATAATGAAATACTGAGTTACTTATTTGCATTCATTATTATTACAATGTTGACTATGTATTTATACTTTCATTAAGTAAAATGTCCATGCTATTTAAAATTACTGTATGTTTTCCAGTGGTTTTAAGACAAGATAATTTCATTGTCTTTTTTATTAAGGTATCTTAGTAAAATTCACTAATTAATTTGCTTTTTATGCTCTAATATTGAAAATTATCTTGCAATGACTGTTGGTAGTCAGAATCTCCTTACTTGGTCCCCAACAGACCATATGTGTCATGAGTTAGAATTGCTGGCAACCTTGAGAGGGGGTGTGTAAAAGGCTGGATCACAGCTGCATGCTCAGAGTGCTGGTGTGTTGCAATTTATTCATCAACTTTTACAGTTATCAGAATTCTTCAGGAACTATCACAGAGCCAAAACTGAAGAAAGGAAATGTCAAATTGGAAAACACCAAAGGGAAATATGAAATGTCTTGAAGAAAATGGTACTAATTTATTTTATATCCTGGTTATTTTCATTTCACGTGGAGGCATTCAGATGTATACTATGTGTGAGCGTGTTCAATTAGTTTTAATCAACCTTGACAGGACTTTTAATCAGTAGAATTGTCTACTATTGTTAGTGACAAAAAGAACAATTGTTATGTATGTGGTGTGTCAAAAAAGTTGCTGCAAACATTTAATGACATGGATTGATGCATTTTTCTGTAGTTATTGCATTTTAAATAGTGTTTAATTCTTGTGTTAAATGTCTTAGTTATATGGTGAGTAAATTAAGCCTTGCAAATATACTAACATAGGTTATTGAATTGTAGCTTCACAAGCTCTATTAACACCTGAATAATTGGAACTGGCAGATATAAGGAGTTTCAGGAATTGTAGCTTGTTTCTGTAGTTCTTTGTGTGAAGTCTGAAAATGCAGATTTTTGTTATTTCTTTTTGGCTTTTATTACTTGGATAGGTATCTTCCAGTTAGGAGCTGTAACAGAGTAAAAGTGCCAATGGTGTTTTTGATAAATTTGTGATACCTTGATTTTTTGTGCTAACATAGGTTGTTAAAAGCATTTATTGCTTTTAAAATTTAAGTTTAGTGTGGAGATTTAGCTTGGGCATTAGGCTTAATACTGATTAAACAATTAAAAGATTTTATTGTATGCCATGGCATTTTTATGCTTCTACTCATTACAGTCTAATAAGTGGCTTATGCTGCCATTTATTTTTCCATTCAACAAAATCAAACCTGTTTGGAGTTGTTCAGACTGAGTGAAGAGGGGTTAAACCTGTCAAAAAATCCAAGTGAATTCATATTTCTTTATGAGCAATGCTGTTGTCAGGTTGACAGAGGATGCACTGAGACCTTTATCTGGTGTGGTGAAGAGCAGAATACTAATAGAGCACTGTGTTTAGAGAAACGATTTGATTTTGTTGTCCAGCTGTCATTAAAAAAAAAACAGTTTCAGTCAGAACTCAGTTGTTTTGAAACAAAAATAGAGAAATGGAAACTAATCAAAAGTTTTAAGCTATCTATACTGAAATATTTGGGGATATGCTTTCAAGCTACCTACAATTAAATACTTGAAGTTTTATTTGTCTGTAAATAAATACTTAAATGAGAGAAAATATATAGCTATCTGTATGTGATAGTAAGTGGGAGAAAGAATGTTTTATGCTATTACAGCTCAGTATCTTGTTTTACATTATGCAGCAGTTCCTTCATGTTGGTTAAGAATTTTATACCAACAAATTTTTATGCTGCAATTAAGAAAATAACTCTTTGAAAGATCCCCTCACTCATGCATTCTGCTATGCTGGATGTTGGCGTTGTTTGTGAAGCCCTCGTTTCTGAGTCAGAAGATTGTGGGTTCATCACATTCCAGAGAGTTGACTAAAACATTTAGGTGGGATTGAGAGATTGCTGCATTGCCAGAGGTTTGTTTTATTGAATGAAACATTAAATCTGAAAGTGCTTCTAAGTGAAGAAAATAAAAAAAACAACAGCCATGAGATCTTGCGTCATATTCTTGCCTTATATCTTGCCTTACGTCCTTTGGTGTATGTTTGGACTAAGGCTGTAGTGTGATCTGGAACTGAGTGGTTCTTGTCAATTTCAAACAGGGCATTGGTGATCAGGTTATTCACTGTTATCACATTATCAATTTCACCATTTATCACTTTGTCTAGGATTGAGAATAACCTGATTGAATGGTAGTTATTTGGGCTAGATAAACACTGAATTTTGTGGGTACATGGTTGTAAATCATTCTGACTTTTCTTTGGAATTCATGTGCTGAGCCTTTTCATCTTGGAAGATAGGGATGATGTTAAAACTGTCTTCATTAGTACATTGTCATTCCTGAATGGATGTGCTAGACTGCAGGCCTGGAATCTGATTATTGGATTACAGGTGTTGTTTTTAGTTATTTAGAGTTGCATTTGACATTTTAGAACCTTGTTTCTGGTATTCTTGATGATACCCTGGCACACTCTACTGCATCAAAAGCAGACTTGGCCCCATGGCCTGAGTGAAGGATGTGTCAGGGCATAAAATTACAAATTGTGGAATACAGTTCTGTTTCCAATGGTCCATAATGGACTCCATGTTGTAAAATTTTGAGCTGCTGAATTCATTCTGAACATACTCTATCTTATATAGATGGTGTATTCAATGTGAAGGTGGGACTTTTCTCCAAAAGGTCTATATTTGTTCATTCCAGCCTGTGACATTGCAAAACTTAAATCTGTTCCTGATAGTTTGGTGAGAGTGAGATCAAATTTGTTTACAAATGCAAGAGATTCTGTAGATGGGGGAATCTTGAACAGCACATCAAAATGCTGGAAGAACTCAACAAATCAGGCAACATCTATGGAGGGGAATAAACTCAATGATTTGGGCTGAGACCCTTCATCTTTATTGGAAAGGAAGAGCGAAGACGTTTACAGGGATATGCTGATCCCTCTAAGAATTATATATGCTTTGTATTTGGTCTTATTCTTATAAGCTGTAGAGTAAAGGAGCCTAGTTTACTTCATATTTACCTATAAAAAGAGATGTGTCATTCCAGACAACACACATAAAATGCTTGTGGAACACCCCAGGCCAGGCAGCATCTAGAAGGAGAAGCCCTGTCAATGTTTCGGGCCAAGACCCTTCGTCAGGACTAACTGAAAGGAAAGATAGTAAGAGATTTGAAAGTAGGAGGGGGAGGGGGAAATGCGAAATGATCGAAGACCAGGGGTGGGGGGG
Organism: Hypanus sabinus; assembly: GCF_030144855.1. Lineage (NCBI taxonomy): Eukaryota > Metazoa > Chordata > Chondrichthyes > Myliobatiformes > Dasyatidae > Hypanus > Hypanus sabinus. The sequence goes on from NC_082722.1 coordinate 25,800,129, forward strand.
TGGGATGAAGTTAAGAGCTGGAAAGTTGATTGGCGAAAGTGATACCGAACTGGAGAAGGGAAAGGATCATGGGGCAGGAGGCCTCGGGAGAAAGAAGGGGGCGAGGGAAGCACCAGAGGGAGGTGGAGAACAGGCAAACAATTAAATATGTCAGGGATGGGGTAAGAAGGGGAGGAGTGGCATTAACGGAAGGTAGAGAAGTCAATGTTCATGCCATCAGGTTGGAGGCTACCCAGCCAGTATATAAGGTGTTGTTCCTCCAACCTGAGTTTGGATTCATTTTGACAGTAGAGGAGGCCATGGATAGACATTTCAGAATGGAAATGGGACATGGAATTAAAATGTGTGGCCACTGGGAGATCCTGCTTTCTCTGGCGGACTGAGTGTAGGTGTTCCGCCAAACGGTCTCCCAGTCTGCGTCGGGTCTCACCAATATATAAAAGGCCACACCAGGAGCACTGGACACAGTATACCACACCAGCCGACTCACAGGTGAAGTGTCGCCTCACCTGGAAGGACAGTCTGGGGCCCTGAATGGTGGTGAGGAAGGAGGTGTAAGGGCAGGTGTAGCACTTGTTCTGCTTACAAGGATAAGTGCCAGGAGGGAGATCGGTGGGAGGGGATGGGGGGTACGAGTGGACAAGGGAGTCGTGTAGGGAGCGATTCCTGCAGAAAGAGGGGGGCAGGGAAAGATAGCCCTTACATTTATATATTGGTGAGACCCGTTGCAGACTGGGAGACCGTTTGGCGGAACACCTAAACTCAGTCTGCCAGAGAAAGCAGGATCTCCCAGTGGCCACACATTTTAATTCCACGTCCCATTCCCATTCTGATATGTCTATCCATGGCCTCCTCTACTGTCAAAATGAATCCAAACTCAGGTTGGAGGAACATCACCTTATATACCGGCTGGGTAGCCTCCAACCTGATGGCATGAACATTGAACTCTCTAACTTCCATTAATGCCCCTCCTCCCCTTCTTACCCCATCCCTGACATATTTAGTTGTTTGTCTGTTCTCCATCTCCCTCTGGTGCTTCCCCCCCCAAACCTTTCTTTCTCCTGAGGCCTCCCATCCCATGATCCTTTCCCTTTCTTCAGTTCGGTATCACTTTCACCAATCACCTTTCCAGCTCTTAGCTTCATCCCACCTCCTCCGGTCTTCTCCTCTCATTTTGCATTTCCCCCTCCCCCCACTACTTTCAAATCTCTTTCTATCTTTCCTTTCAGTTAGTCCTGACGAAGGGTCTCGGCCAGAAATGTTGACAATACTTCTCCTTCTAGATGCTGCCTGGCCTGCTGTGTTCCACCAGCATTTTGTGTGTGTTGTTTGAATTTCCAGCATCTGCAGGTTTCCTCGTGTGTGCCATTCCAGATGCCACTCTAGTGATTTTTTTTGCGATCATTCAGCAAAAAATGTACACCAAAAGAAAAGAAATCTAAGTTGCACACAATACTTCAGGTGTATTCTCACCAAAACCCTATGTAATTAGAGAAAAACATCCTTATTGCAGTGCTCAAACCCTTGAACAATAAAGGCCAAAGGGTCAGGTTTCTTAATTATGTCTGCATCTGCTGTTTAGCTTTCAGTGACTTATGTGCAAGGATGTCCAAGTCCTTTTGCATATGAACATTTCCTAATCTTGACTATTTGAGAAATTGCCCAGAATTTCTGTTTGTTTCTCTGAAGTGGATGACTTCACATTTTTACGCTCTATATTCCACCAGCCATGCTTATAATCTTGCTTATAGCCAGGCTTATAATCTTAGCTTGTCTATGTGTCATCTTTTTGCATTCTCTTCACTACTCATAAACTCATGTAGTTTTGTACATTCAGCAACTTAGACATCTTGCATTTGGTTCCCTCATCCAAATCATTGAAATAGATTCCTACAGCCCACCAGACTGATCAAGCCAATCTATTACTGCCCTTTATCTTTGTTAACCAATTCTCACTTGTGAGTGTATTTTTCCCATTTCCATATGTTTGCTTACTAACCTTATGGGCACAAAATAAAAAGCCTTCTGTAAATCAAAATATATTCTATCCACTGGTTCTCCCTGATCCTACAGATTACAATTTCAGCAGATAAAGTATAGGAGCAGAATAGGTCTTTTTACCCATTGAGTCTGTTCCACCATTCAATCATGGTTTATTTTTTCAACCTTGTCATTTTCCCTTTTCCCCGTAATCCTTAAGCCAGTTTCCAACTATCAATCTCTGCCTTAATGAGTCAAACATGATTTTCCTTTCACATTGACAGTTCACAATTCTATTATTTCCTAAGTTCTTCATATCACATCCTTTATGACAGATTCCACCATTTTCTCTACTGATGGCAGACTTTATTCTTCCTTAAATAGTTGGGCCATTTGATTCTGTGTCTCTACAGTCACCTTTTTCAAAAGTCTAGTATGTCCATCATCATGTCCTTGAGTTTTGTCAGTTTTCTGGTCATTAATTTCTCTAGTAATATTTTGTTATAAATACTGATTTCTCAGTTGAGAAAGTATTTGGTAGTCTGGAGAATCTTTCCTTGTCCTTGTTTGACAATGCAAAGACTTGATGGGATCTGGAACCAATATTTGGACACCCAGGCACCCCTTCCCACCTGTACATTCCACCTTTGACAGATGTGTACTGCTGGTGAGACAGAATTTATCTCACCAACAGCTGTGTGGAAAGAATTTTGTATGTCTGAATTTGGTACCCTGGCTGATACTCAATGTACTGCCCCTTTTATACAAATATATGTATCTGTAGTATTGATTTTCTATATTTTAGTTGCTAAAACAAATTATTCTCTCAGTTATCAGCTATCCATTAAGATAACATTGTCAGAAATAATTTTAAGAAAATAGCATGTGATTCTTCATACCTTTTCCCACCTTTTCCTTGATTCTACTATGTTCAAGGATCAGGGTCCTTAAGTCTTTATTTTATTACTTGTCATTTTATTACAAATGTTTCCAATATTGGCAATAGTTCACAGTACATTTAGCTTTGCCCATTCTGCTCAAGTAGCTGGACTTTACATGAAAGCATATAGTATATCTGTGAGTAGACAATTACATGAATAGACTAAGACTATATTTTGCAGATTTATTAATTACACAAGTATCATTAAAACCAACTGCTAAGTCAGGATATTGATACATTGAACACAGTACAGTACAGCTTAATATAGGCCCTTCAGCCCACGATGTTATGCCATCCCTTTATTCCCCAAGATCAATTTAACCCTTCCCTCCCACACAGCCTTCCATTTTCCTTTTGTCCATTTGCCTAAGAGTCTCTTAAATGTCGGTAATGTATCTGTCTCTACCACCACCCCTAGCAGTACATTCCATATACCTCTCCAATCACAAAGTTATGCCTCCTTGTATGATCTATTTCAGCCCTGGTAAAAAGTCTCTGGCTGGCCACTCTATCTATGCCTCTTATCCTCTTGTCCAAAGAGAAAAGCTTGGGCTCACTCAACCTATCCTTGTAAGACATGCTCTCTGATCCAGGCAGCACCCTACTAAATCTCCTCTGCACCCTCTATAAAGCTGCCACCTCCTTCCTATCATGAGGCGACCAGAAATGAACACAATATACCAAGCAAACACGAGGAAATCTGCAGATGCTGGAAATTCAAGCAACACACACAAAATGCTGGTGGAATACAGCAAACCAGGCAGCATCTATATGAGGAAGTACAGTCGACGTTTTGGGCCAAGACCCTTCTTCCTATAGATGATATGTGGCCTGCTGCATTACAGTGTACCAAGTGTGGTCTAACCAGAGTTTCATAGAGGTGCATCATTATCTTATGGCTCCTAAACTTAGTCCTTTGACTAATGAAGACCAACACACCATATGCCTTTTTAATCATCCTGTCAATTTCACGGCAACTTTGAGGAATCTATAGACGTGAACCTCAAGATCTCGGTTCCGCCATACTGTTAAAAATCCTGCCATTAATCCTGTGTTCTGCCTTCAGGTTTGACTTTCCACAGTGAATCACTTCACATTTCTACGGACACTCATCTGCCACTTCTCAGCTAAGCTCTGCATCCTATCAATGTTCTGATGTAACCAACGACAACCTTCTATACCATCTGCACCACTGCTGACTATTGCGTGGCATGCAGACTTCTAACCCACGTTCCACTTCCTCATTCAAGTTACTAACTTGCAGGTTGAGTTGATAGAAAGAAAGGCAAATAAATTATTAACATTCATTTCTAGAGGACTGGAATTTAAAAGCAAGGCTGAAATGCTGAGTTTTTATAAGGCATCAGCCAGACCGTATTGGGAATATTGTGAGTAGTTTTAAAGGATTCAAAGGTTCATTTATTATGAAACTGTACAATTTTGAGATTCTTTTTCTCCAGATCACCTCAAAACCAAGAAAAAATTGACAACACAATCATCACCCTTCAACCCCCACACGTACAAACGTGAAAAGAACATTGACCACCTAATTCCCCTTTCCCCGAACAAAGAAACTACGTAACAAAAACATTGACTCCCAAATCCCCTTCACCTGCACGAAAAAAACAAGAAAGAATGGAAAAACACAGAATATAAAAAAACTATAAGACTGAAAAAGGTCCATAGTCCAATCCATTGTATCCATGTTCAAAAAACAGAAAATCTCAGTAATTCCTCTGGGCACAGTGACAGGCCACACAGGTTCCCCTCTCTGGTAGCAGGGTAATCAGAAGGCAGCCAACCAGTGCACACCTTCCACATTTACCTTGATGTTTCAATCTCCTTTGTTGTCTTAATCAGCGAGAAATGGAAGCTTTAATTGGCAAAATGGAGTTGAACATTTGCTTGCATTGCCTCCTTGCCATGAGGCTTGAACTCATTGCCTCCTGGAATCCTCTCGGAGACAGCAAAGCACTGGATCACCTAAACAATCTCCAAACTGCAAATCACAGGCTTCAACAGTTCCAGAAACATATTCGAGATGAAAAATAGATGTAAAAGACATAAAAGAAGAGAAATAAATATTTTTGTGGTCTATCCCAAATATATTGATTGTGAGAGCGATGTATGTAGGTGCCATCTTGACCAGAACTTTTAGGCCCCATATCTAAGAAAGGATAAGACCATAAGAAATAGGAGCAGAATTAGACTATTTGGTCCATCAAGTCTGCTCTGCCATTTGATCTTAGCTAATCTATATCCCTCTCAACGCATTCTCCTGTCTTCTCCTCACAGCTTTTCACTCGTTGACTAATCAAGAACCTATCAACCTCCACCTTAAATACTCGCAGTGACCTGACCTCCACAACACCCTGTGGCAATGAATTTCACAGATTCACCACTCTGATTAAAGAATTTCCTTGTTCTAATTGGCATCCCTCTATACTGATAGAGCTCCTGATATGATAAGCCTTTCATTCCCAGAATCGTTTTTGTGAACTTCTTTTGAACCCTCTCCAATATCAGCACATCCTTTCTTAGATCAAGAGGCCCAAAACTCCAAGTGAAGCCTCACCAATGCCTTATAAAGCTTTATATCCTTGCTTTTATATTCTAGTCCTCTCAAAATGAATGCCAACTTTGCATATGCCTTCCTCACTACCAACTCAACCTGCAAGTTAACCTTTAGGGAATCCTGCACAAGGACTCACAAGTCCCTTTCCATCTCTGATTTATGAATTTTTTCTACATTTTGAAATAGTCCATGCTTTTATTCTTTGTAATGAAGTGCATGACCATACACTTCCTGACAATGTATTCTATCTGCCACTTCTTTACCCATTCTCCTAATCAGTCTAAGTCCTTTTGCAAATTTCCTGCGTCCTCAACACTACTTGCCCCCTCCACCTATTTTTGTATGGTCTGCAAACTTGGCCACAAAGCCATGAATTCTGTCATCCAGATCATTGACATGTAGTCTAAAAAGCAGTCCCAACATTGACCCCTGTAGAACACCACTAGTCACTAGCAGCGAATCAGAAAAGCTCCCTTCATTCTCACTCTTTGCCTCCTGCCAATCTGCCACTGCTCTACTCATGCTAGTATCTTTCTTGTAATACTATCAGCTCTTAAACAGCCTCATGTCACAGGCCTTCTGAAATTCCAAATACACAACATCTATCATTCTCCTTTGTCTATCCTGCTTCTTACTTCCTCAAAGAATTGCAACAGAATTCTCAGGTAAGATTTTCCTGAAGGAAACCATGCTGTCTTTGGCCTATTTTATCATGTGTTTCCAAATACCCTGAAACCCAATCTTTAACAATCCACTCCAACATCTTCCCAACCACTGAGGTCAGGCCCATTGGCCTATCATTTCCTTTCTTCTGCTTCCTTCCCTTCTTAAAGAGCGGACAGGTGGGCTAAACCAGGTGAAGGTAGCTAACGGGTCTCATACCCTGGTGAGATAGGGACATGCCTGTGCTAGCATGTGAAGTCAGCTCTGGCAGGTGGTCTGGGCAGATGAGATCTACAGTGAGAACCAAACTTCAGGAAGGCAGTGCTGCAATGCTACATGGAAAGTAAAGGGCATGGTGAGACGCAAAGGTCGTAGTCAGCCACTGCAACCAGGGAAGGCTCCAGTTGTGATGCCTACTCATACCACTGGACCTGGACTTCCGAGGTTGAGAGAGTGGAACTCCTTGGTGCAATGGCTTTTCTATTTAAAAACTCTCCTGCACGCGTTTCCTACCATGGTCAATGGACAACCACTAGCAATATTAATAGTGTTCTAATTTGCTTTATATTTCATTTAAATACATAAATTGTTACTCAGTTAAGCAGTGGTTTGTATTTTCTTTTATACCTTTTTAACTATTTCCATGAAACTTTGGCTAATTGGGGTACTATGGCAACCCACTTCCCAGCGCACTCGAACCGGCTCACGCCGGCATTGAGGCCAGTCCCAAAAAGCCAAGTCTGCTTCACCAGCAAGGGGAAAAGCTCACGCGCGGGACGGGTCTGTGAATACATGCCTCCTACAGCATTCCTGCCCGGGGAGGGTGGGATCAGGAAGGCTTTAAAGCGAGGCCACGAAGTTCGAATAAATCTCTTCTGCAACTGCAGCTCATCGACTATGTGTCGTTATTTCAGCATTGCGTGTAGCACACCGCTACAGTACCCACTTAATTGGGCCAAAAGGTACTGGTCCCAGTGTGTCCCAATTAACCAAAATCCACAGTATTTTAACAAGATATCATGCTATATCAGTTTAATTAAGCTTTGCACAGAAACATTTGCAGTGCAAATCAACAAAATATAGGTTTTAGATTGTTTTTCACAACACAAAAGGAAGAATCCTCAAACATGAAAAAACTTGAACTTTACCACTAAAAAAGGGTTTGTGATAAAATTACAACTTAAATAAAGGTCATACTTGGTTAAACACGCTTGCAATTTGAGACAAGTGGAAGGATTACATTATATATGAAATTTCTGCGTTATAAATATTTTCAGAGTTACAGTGAGAGTAGTCTAGGCAATACATAGTGTAGCCACAATGAAGGAAATGTATGTACAGACTGATGGCTGGTAACTGAGTAATATTGAAAAAAGTGTGTTGTCAACCAACATCAGTATCACTCAAGTTCCTCACTAAAGAGACAATTTAATGGCTTTTTCAGAAATATTGCAAGGGTAGGCAAAAATGTTTTCTTTCAGTAAAAATCAGTAGCTGATACTCTGTTGCTCCCTGCAGCCACTTTTACAAACTTTTCCTTGATTCAGTTTTTCAAGTAACTTGGATTGAGCAGAAGAAAGCACCTCTATTTCTGCAAAGCCTCTCCCATGCTAAACAATTCAGTTGAAAGGAGTAAATTCTTCGTGCATACTAAGTGTAAAACAATCAGGTCAAATCAAAGACAGTGGAACAAATTAAGTTCATTTATCTGAAGGATACTCCAGAAAGAAGAATTCAATAGAGGACGGTCAACTTTGTACTTTTAGTTTACATAACGATAAAGGACACAAATCCAAGTACTGTTGAGATTAGGGACAACATATCAGAAGCAAATGAATTCATGCATGATGTTCTATTGCTGGCATTAAGCTCAAATTTTATAATGATTAAATAGTCAAGCATAGTGACTGCCTAGTTTACTTATGTCTGTTCCAAATACCACCTTACAGAATCAGATAAACATCTTTCCAGTGTTCCAGAATCTGAGGTGTGAATGTGATCTATGGACTGCATTAGCAATTATTTTATGGTAAATTGGCAGGATACACCAGTGACTTCACAATTAAAACAAATATTTTACATGACAATCTCTGCTTTCAGCCCCTAATACAAAATACATAAAATCATCCTTGGAGAAAATATTTCTGTATAGTATTACTATAATAGAATGACAAGATAATAACTTCAATGTAAAAGCAAATATAAGAGAAGAACGTATTTCAAGCCCTGCTTGTAACTCTTCAGCAACTACATCAGTGTATCCAGTACAGTAGAAGTCATTTTAATTATTATTACTTAATACAAGTGAGAGACAATTCAATTTGCTCATGCAGCATGTGATCAGTACAGCCTCCATTGGATTGCGAGCAAGGCACAAGTGGTAGTTGTCAAAAACAGATGCGTTTCACAACAGCGGATTTCCAAATAGTGCATGGATATATTTAGGGATGTAAACCTTGGGTCATTAAGCAATCTAGACTGTTGTGACTCTAGACCAGTGTTTCCCAACTTATGTGTTGCCCATCGCCTAACACCTTCCCCCCCCCAAGCATTTTCATACTTGTCAACACCCCTCTTAGGCACAATATACAATATACTTTATAGCACTGTATAGTGTAAAAACATGTCTACCATATGCTAACATGAAAAAAAATGATTCTGCTTTAAACTTTTATTTGTCTTTAAACCGAGCTTAAACAGTCCCTGTATGCTGTAGAGCAGCTTCGATATCAATGCGATATCAATGTGATCCTTAAGCTTGATGGTTTTTAGCAAGAGTTGAAACATCCTGTTTAAGTTGTGACAGCAAAAGCCTTAAGCCCCCACGCATAACAATGTCCAAGTGTTTTTGGTTTTTGTGTGTATGTAGTTCATTGCACTGAAGCCTGTTTCGACAAGGTAGGAGGGTGGAAATGCAATGAAGAGCAGTTTGGCTCTTTTCCAAAGATCAGGAAACTTCATATGACAGTGTAACCAGGTACCACAAAAGCCGACACTTTTGGAAAGCATTTTGGCTTCTTCTTCATTCTGAATTTCGATAAATTCTTCTTGCAAGCTCTCTTCACATTCTTCCACTTAGCAAAGAAATGGATTAATTACCCAGTCTGGAATTTCCAGATCGTTCAAATACTTAAATTGATTTTAAAAATCCTTCTTCAGTGACTGCGGGTGTAAGCGGTTTTCTTGCAAATCACCATCTGTGAAAGAGAGTGCCATACTTTCCATACAGGGAACTGTGAGAACATTCATCTCCCAATGTTGGCTTATGTATTTTCAATTTTCTGATAAAAGTGGACACTGCATGTTTTGCCTGGATTAAATTAGAATTGTCACCCTGCAGTTTCATATTTAGAATGTTCATTTTGTCATATAAATCGGCAAGGTATGTCTGATCTCCACGTAGTTCAATCTTGTTACACAAGCTCTTGTCGATTTCGGGCAAAAATTGAACCACAGTGTCAAAAAGATCAAAGGAAAGCTTTAAGAGGCAGCCTTTTGTCAGCCAATGCACTTCCGTATGAAGAAGTAAGTGTTCAAACTCTTCATCGTTATCTTGGGTAACTGGTGAAATACTCTGCTATTTAGTACTTGAGCTTTAATTTTGTTGATAGCAGATATCATAAGAGTCATGCTTGAACAAAGTCACTGGCTGAAGTTTTTGGCTGTGAGATGTTGACGATGAATTACACAATGGATTGCAAACAGACTTGGAATTTCTTTTTTCATAATTGCCACTAAACCAGCATAGTGACATATCATATATGGTGCTCCATCTGTTGCACAAAAAAATCACGTTCCTGATAGGAATACTTTTATTCTCTATACATTTTGAATTCATTGTTGATTGATTCGCTATTGTTATTTGTTTTTACCTTTTTGCAAAAGAGAACCTCTTCATAAATTTTTCAATTTCTGATAAGCAGTACATATGCCATCAGTAATGCCTTGTCTCACACAGTGGACTCATCCAGTTATATCCCAAATTCTGTTTTTTGTAGCTGTGTGAATAGTTGGTACTCAATGTCTTTGCTCATTTTGTCAATATGATGAGCTCCAGGGTTATTACTCAGAGGAATTGATTTTAAAATGCTGGAATCCATTTTGAGAACAGTGGTGAGCACTACTGATACAGCAGGCATTATTAATCTTTCACCAATTGTATGAGATTTTCCACACTTCTCTATCATCTTGGAAATGTTATAAGAAACAATGAGACTACTGTCGAGGTCATTTTTAGCTTTCTTTCCAAATGAATTGAGTGTACAACATTTTTCAAATGCTTCTTTAATCTTTTGGAACTGAGTAATACCATAAGTAGCCTTTTCAGGGTGTCTTTTATGGAAGTTCCTGATGGTTCTTGATGGTTTCATGGCTTCATTAGAAAATATAGTATTACAAATAAGACTCATGGGACATTACTGATCTAACGGGACGGAATAAAATCATACTCCAGGCATATAACATAGTATTGATGCATTTTCTGTAGTTTCTGTTTCTTAGCAGGATTAGAATTTGCCTCACCCTCAAAGATTGCGCCATAAATATTTATCCATCATTAATGAGGCTAAATTAAAATGAAAAATTAACACAAACTGAGAATGGCTATTAGATGTTAATGACGGCAGCAACTTGACACGGATGGAACGATGGTAGCAGCATGTGGAGGTACGGCGAGGTGAAGATAAAAACGATCACAATAGCAAAAATTAAGTTAAAAAGAGTCCAGATTGGAATCTGAATGTTAGGATAGAGCTAGTGTTCGGCAAGCTACCTTTATATCACTTCAATCATGTAGGTCTCATAATCCCCAAAGATGGTTCTTGACTGCAGATATGAAGCCAAGGTCACTTTGAACACCTCAAGAGGAATCATCTAGGTTGGCAGTTCCGATGATTGGCTCTCTTTTACTGCTTGGTTCCAACCAGCGCTATATCATTGCATGACTTGTTTTCCATTGATCTGTGGAGAAAGTTGAGAGGGTGTACTTGACTTATCAACTGTTAAATTGCATGAACTTGTTCTGTGCTGCAAGTTAAAGGGAATTGTTGGGCACCCTGGTTGCTAGTTTATGCATCCCCATTAATGCTCTTTTGGTTGATAAGGTTGGATGAAATTGCTGAGTTTCAGATGAGTTGTGAAGACAAGTGCTCACTGACTGCAGAGCTATGTTTCTTCCTGTGTTACAGTGCCTCATCCTTTTTTTTTTCTTTAGGAAATGCCTGCTCTAGTAATTGTTGGTCAAGTCCTTTGCCTCAAGTTAGGGTGCTCCTTACTGCTCCCCCCCAAGAATCTTGAATGTTCCCCCCCCCCGACAAGTTCTAATTCTGCTGATGCCCCCTTAGGACAAATAACTGCTCTTGTTGGGAATCACTGCTATAGGCCTGTTGATGAGTTTACTTTTAACTATTTGTTTAGTTCAGGGGGAGAATGAGGTGGACATAAATGCAGGCATGGATAGTGATGTCCACATCCCATGAATAAATAAAGAGAAAAAAACCTAACTGACATCTATACGTGAATAATTTTAGCTCTGTGAATTATGCTGCTCTTTCTGCTGATAAAGCATGATGTACTTGAGGTGAAATAAGAGGATTATGCTTCATTCAAAACAATTACCATCATATTAATACCTCTTCCTTGAAGTTTAGTTAATGAACGGAAGGTTTTTAAGCTACCTCATTGTTTCCTTACTAGATCTGATGCAAGCATTTGGGCAGTTCTACTTGCCAGTCTGAAGCAGAAAACATTGAGGGTGTTGTCATCCATTCTATACAATCTTAGATATGAAGTATATTTTATTAGAGATTTCACATATTTATTGGTGCAATGTGCAGAATTTCCAGAGTTCCATCTGTTTATTTAGCTGCATAGCAAAAATGGAATTCTTTTTATTCATTGCTTCACAATTTATAGCAACTCTTTTTGCCACAGGCATATGATGGAACAAATAATATTTCTCAATGTAGTCAGTTAAGATCAGATTTATCTATTAAAAAATATACCGATGATTCATTAGTGGAAGAGCAGTCTCAGTTATTGTAAATGTTGTAACGTGAATGCATGATGTAATAAAGAACAATATAGGAAGAACATAGTTAAACCTTTATCAAAAAATTATATTTAGTTAGCAACAAATTAAAATGCAAAATCTATTTATGGATGATACCTTATGCACATTTTGTTTGTATAGTTTGTTCATTGTTTTTATAGAGTACAATAAAATGGTCATTGATAACATCTGTATTCTTGAGTCAAAGAGATAGAATTGGTCATTATTTTCTTCATAGAAATTAGTTTACTTGTTAGAATACTTAAGTGTTGATGTGAATCCCATTTTGTTGAAGTTTCAAGAGAGAATACTATTTATTCTTGTTGTTTCTGAATAATTATGCTCTTATTTTGGCAGGATTCTGAGTCTTTGGATACGTGTATTCAGAATACTCTATCAACACTCTATCCACCCTTTGAGGCTACAGCATCCACTGTTCTCTGTCAGGTTTTTGATGTAGTGGAGAAGACATATTGTGGTGATGGATTGTGCTACCTTATCGATTTCCTTGTCCCTGCTAAACACATTCTGCAGTGCATCCAGCAGGACGCTTGTGTAAGTAAATGTTTAAGAGCAGTGAATGGAGGTAATTCATAATGATATGATTTAATATGTTATGACTTAATATAACATGAAAGAGTGAAGTAATGTAAAGTATTGTGATGGTTATGATAAATGTATTTAAAATGTATAATATGGTTGTCAGAGATGCTAGCTCAAAGCAAACTGCAGGAAAAGGTACAGTTCATCTGCAGTAAGTTTATCTAAACTTGGCTATGTATTTAGAAGAACCAGAAATGACTTCATCAAAAATAATGAGAACTATGAATTGTCTCTTTAAACAATGTCATAGACTAAATAACTTTATCTCTAAAGACAATTTATAACCTAAAAGCTATTCATCCAAGAAGCTATTACTTTTTTAACCTTAGACCCATGTAATTGAAAGGACTAATACAGGAATGTTTTCATTCTGTGCAAAAATTTGATAATATTTATTGAACCACCAAGCATATGGTTGGAAAGCACATTGAATCTGATTTGTGAATTCCTTAAGTCTTGATGAAATGAAAATACAGATGTGTTTGTATTTTGTTTGATCTTTTAGAAGCAGGTATAAAGGATCTTTGTATTGTTACTGAATGCTTGATAAATGTAAGAATTAACTCAAATGTAAAATTTTGTGCCAAAAGAAGATATAAATTAGGTTAAAGCCCTTACTCCATAGGATATGACTTAGGTTTAATAAACACAAATCCTGTTAATATAACTGATAAATTTTCTGCAATTTAAGAAATATCAGTATAGTATAAGTGTTAGTTTTAGTCACCTGCTTCGCATGCCAAATGCATACTTTTGTGATGTTGCTGTTTAAATAAATCATAATCATAAGTGGTATTACTGGACCATTTTGAGTAATAACTGGTAAAATAATAAAATACAGAAAGTACAGTTTTATTTTAAAGGTCAAATCTACATTAAAGTTGGAATGATTTTTATTGTTTTGATTTTTTTTATTGATAAATGTGGCTGTTATAAACTAAATTTTATTAAATAATATTTGAAAATGTCTAGATGTAATGTTTACTATACCATAGTTGATAACTTGCAGCAGTTTCTGCAAATTGTGGATTCAGGGCTGACACAAAGACTTGAACACAAAAACCAGGCTGTCACACAGCTCAGTGCTGAGAAAGCAGTCCCCTGTTAGAAGATTTAGAAGTTACATTGAAGATTCATGTGCCCTCTTGGGTGGAGACCAGTCTGGCGAAAGACCAAAGAAAGAGTCCAGTTCAGTGATAGGATTGTGAACTTGGTTTGATGCACAAGGGAAGAGGAGAAAAATGGCAAAGAAGAGGAGCAATCTCATTCTTTCGACTATGAAGTCCAACAGCATCTTGCACTACTTGGCAGTGAAGAGCAAAGCACAGCACAGGAACAAAGAAGGAAATATAAACTTTTCAATTATTTGCCTTAGCTATTTGTAAAGTAGGTGGGTTGAAGGTATACAAAAATCTTATGAGTTCATGGATTTTCTAATGTGCTTTTGTTTCATATTAGTCTTTGTCATTCATGTATATTTTTGTAAGCTAAATTATTAAACTTGTTATTTGGTGGTTTTTCTGAATGTGGTCTGCCCCTCCCCCTACAGCAGAATAGACATTGTTCAACTAGATGTTTTTCAGTAGGCTTGAGAAAAGATACTCCATTCTTTAAGGGAAGAAGTAATCAATGCAAATGAAAATACTGTGCTTTTGGAAGAGCAAGATAAAGATGATTGATTTGGATGGATTCAATTACATATCTGGCAAAATAATTACCTCCTGTTTTGTAAACTTGAATGATGCTTCAAGTTTTAGAATTGGTGCTTTAAGTTGTTTGTTCCTCCTTCTGCTTTGTACTCAATTAAAGATGAAATGAAAATTTTAACTTTTCAAGCTCGAAGTCAAATTTATTGTCAAATGCACAAGTACACATATACTCAGATACAATGAAGGATTTACTTTCAGCAGCATCATAGGTACATTGTATCATCTAAGTAGCATTCACAGAAAAATATAATTTATACACTATTTTACAAGAAACATAATTAGAACCAGAATCAAGTCAATTTCGGTGCAAAGTGGTCAAAGTGTACATAATGTTCCTAAACTGTAGTGGTGAGGGTTTTGCTGGTCGATCCAAGAATCAGATCATTAAAGGGATGTAGCTGTTCTTGAACCTTGTGGTGTGGGATTTTGAGTTTCTGTACCTCCTGCTAATGGTAGCTGAGAAAAGATGGCATGGCCTAGATGGTGGAGTTCTTTGTTAACAGATGTTGCCTTCTTGAATTTCCTTAGATACTACCAGTGGTAGGGAGGAGCATGCCTGTGATATATTGGACAGAGTCCACTACTCTGCAGCTTCTTATATTTCAGAGCATTCAAATTGACATACCACACCATGATGTCAGGGTACTTTCAACAGAGCAATTGTAGAAGTTTATTAAGTGTTAGATGATAAATCAAACCTTCTTAAGTTCCTGGGAAATCTCTTTAGGTTTTGTTTTCAATCCATTTATCTCATAGGCCTGTCTGCAGTGTAGCATTGCCTCTTAAACCCTTAATTACTACTTATCCCTATACAAGGGCCGATTTTCTACCTGTGCTAAATCAACAAATTGGGCCTTACACCTAGTACCTTGATTCAGTATCTATTTGTTGGCTTGATCTAAACATCAAGAAAATCCACGTCCTGCACCAACCTACACCAGATCAAGCTCCTAATCCTCTAACCATCAAAGTTGACAACATCCCTCTGGAGAACACTGATCATTTCCCATATCTTGGCAGCCTTGTTTCTTCAAGAGCCAACATTGATCTTGAAATGAATTGCAGAATAGGCTGTGCAAGTGGAGCTTTTGCCAGGCTGAGAAAGGGGGTTATTGAAGATTGAGATATCAAGACCAATACTAAGCATCTGGTCTATAAAACTGTAGTCCTCCCCTCCTTGCTATATGGAGCAGAGTCATGGACAACATACAGCAGGCAACATACAACATAGACAACGTACAACATAAGATCCCTGGAAACTTACTATCAAAGATGCCTCCAAAAGATTCTGAGAGTTAGCTGGAAGAACAGGTGTACTAATTCCAGCATCCTGGAGGAAGCTAGTGGTTAGCACAGTGCTTTACAGTAGAGGTGATCCAGGTTGAATTCCTGTTGCTGCCAGTAAGGAGTTTGTAAGTTCTCTCTGTGTGTTACCTCCAGGTGCTCTGATTTCTTCCCGTAGTCTAAAGACATACTGGTTGGTAGGTTAATAGGTCATTGTAAATTGTCTCATTATTAGGCTTGGGTTAAATTGGGGGGATTGCTGGGTAGCATGGCTTGAAGGGCTAGAAAGGCCTATGTTTGTCAATCAATCAATAAAAAAAGCCATCAACCAAACTTTAACTCCATAGCCGCAATTGCGACTCAACACCAATTGCGATGGGTTTGCCATCATGATGCCTACAACATCATACATGTCAATCTGAAACAGTGCTACTTTCATCTACCTTATTCCATATACTGCATGCATTCAACTATGACACCTTCAGTCCTGTATTCACCCTTTTTGATTTTGTCCGCCTTCTACATTGCAATTCATCCTGCTGACTGCAATTTTGCCTTATGAACAGCCTCTTCTCATTACACACTATCTCTGTAAACCAGCTACCTCATCTTCAGCACTATCATTCACCTTTCCTACGATACTTCTTGCATTGAAATACACACAGTTCAGGACACTAGTCAGACCATGCTCAAGCTTTTGATTCCTAACTTTGCCTGAGGTCTTACCAGCATCTACCTTCACAACCTCTCCACTAACTGTTCTGGCACTTTCGTTTCTATCCCTCTGCAACTCTAAATCCCACCAAGCAGCATTAACAAACCTTCTTGCTAGGATATTAGTTCCCCTCCGATTTAAGTGCAAACCATCCTCTTTGCACAGGTCCCACTTTCCCTGTATTAAACTGTATAATCTTCCCAGTTTTGGCCTCACCAACACATTGCATGGCTAGCAATCCTAAGATCACAACCCTGAATGTCCTACATTTTAACTTAGCAAACAAGGTGGCACCATGTACAGCGGTTGCGAGCTCCATTCCAAATCTACAGTATACTAATTTCTACAATTTTCTTAGCATTTTCTTTTCAAATAGCTGGTAGTCATATCTATGTTACATTGACTGTTCTATTTGTTATAAATTACTATGATTGCACAATTAGACGGAGACGCAATGTAAAGATCTTTACTCCTCATGGATGTGAAGGATGTAAGAAGAACATTCAGTTCAGCTCCCTGAGCATTCTATGTAAAACCTCAGTTACTCATTCTACCCATTACCAGAGATTATACTGGTAAATTAATTGGCTTCTCTAAATTACCCCTCATGTAGGTGAATAACACGAGAATTGGAGCCAAGTTGATGGCGAGATTAGGATGTAATGAAATGGAATCAGTTGGAATAGTCTGAGAGCCAGAATAGACTTATTGGGCCAAATAACTTCATATTTCGTTAGAAGATGTGAGGGAAAAAAGGAATGCATCATGTCTGTCTTAAATGGGTGACTTTCACTTTTAAACAGTGACTTAGAGTTCTAGTATCTCTCACATCATTCCACATCAATGTTTAAGACTTCAGTGTATCATTATATGTTTCTGTCAGTTGCTTCTCTCCCTCCTTCACTCTCTTTTAATCTCCAGCAGCTATGCACCTAGCATGTCTATCCTTTCCTCATTAGACATCCATATATTAGTCCTATCAGTCTTCTATGAACTGCTTCGTTATGCATTGTACTCTTACATCTAGTGGAATAATAGCCTTACATAAATAAGAACTAAACTGTACCCTTTACCCACCACCCCTGGATTTGGTCGCACCAGTGCCCCCTGCACCTTGAAGTATTACCTCCCAACTTTTGCTAAATCAAAAAAATGCATAGGTTGGGGAAAAAAAGCAGAATGTTTGAAACACTCAGCAGATCAAACAGCATTAATAAAAAGAAAATAAATCAAGTCTTGTGAAGTCAAGGAATTTTTTGGTCTCTCTGGATTTGTATTTAAATTTGTTCACAATAAATAATAAATAAATAAATAAGAAGTTAGTTTTCCTAATTTCTATGCCTGTCTACTAGTCATCTCTGACTAGAACATCCATATACTTCTAGATCTCAGAGCTTCTCAACTATTTTAAATTCTGATTTTTTTTCTCCTAAAATGGGCAATCTCATTTTTCAAATTGTATCCTTTTTCCAGTTCTCTGTCCTATGAATTTCACCACAGTCTCATTGTATCCTGCCCAGAAATTACTTTTCCATTTATCTTTATGCCATTAAAAAAAGTTCACCAACCATGCCTTCATCAAAGCCAGCCGGTGGTGTAGTGGCATCCTCATCGGACTTTTGAGGCGAATGGTCCTGGGTTCGAATCCAGCTGGTTCCTTGCACCTTTGCCATCTGTGCTGGGTTGAGCTAGCTACTTGGCTGGGGCAGCATGACTTGAAGGGTCACTCCGCACTGCAATATATTGCTAAATAAAATAAATAAATAAAAACATCAACATTTATATGGTACCCATTGATCCCAAGTTTACATAAACAGCGACGTGAATGCTAGATGCAAGAGCAGTTACTCAAATAGCTTAATGTTACACAAAATTGAAATATGTAACCTGTATCACCAGGAAGAATAGAGCAAATAGCATAGAGGCACACTACCTATAGCTTCCCTTCCAGGCCTGTCTGATTGGGAAATTTATTACCATTCCTTCTTCACCATTATGTTTGAAATATGGTATTCCTTACATTAATACACAGTGGTTATACCCTCAGCAAAAGAATTGCAGTTGGTCATGTAGGAGGCCTGTAAGGATGCACTTAGGGTATTTGATATCTATTTCCTGTGAATGAATAAAAAAAAGTTACATCAAGCAATTAGAAAGGAAAATTAAAACCTGCCCTGTCTTTCAAAAGGGGTGGATAAAAGGTGGATAAAAGGGTATTGTAGTGTTATTATAATTGAATAATACTTTGGTAAGACCATTAGCATAAACTTTTTATCACATAGTTTAAGGAGTGCTATGCTTGTCTTGATGAGAATGTAAATCTTAAAAGGAATGAATTGAGTATTATGAGCCTTACTTGTTGGAGATTGTGTAAGATAGGATCTCATTAAACAATCAGGAGGTTTGAGAGGATGGATAATGTAAAGATGTTTCCTCCTGAATTTAAAGGGAGCATGAGAAAAGGGTCTTCAGTAAATGTAAAGGGAATGATGGAAACAGGACCTAGTGAGGACCAGAAATTCAGCTTCAGATTCAAGTTTATTTATCACATGTACATTGAAACACAAATGCATCATTTGCATTAACAACCAACACACTTTAGGATATGCTGGGGCACACATTTCGGTTCCAACATCACATGCTCATAGTGTTCAGCAGAGTAATACAAGCAACATCAACAACAAAACAAAATAACAGCAGCAAAACAAACCCCTTTCCCATTGTCCAACCCTCCTACTCACTCACATACCTTTGATGGCAGAGTGCACCAACCTGGACTTAAAACACTGTTTCCTGCCCCTGGCTCTTCGTTTACTATCCCTGACCTCTAACTCACCCTCATTCCTGTCCCTAACTCCTTGCACTGTCCCCAAACCATTTCTACAGACCTTAAAAAAAAGTAAGTCTGAGCCAAAACCTTGACAAACATTTCATCGCGGCACCGTCTTGACCAGATGGGATGAAATGGGGTCCAGCGAGTGTAAATAGTATAAGGGAGAACAGACAAGATGTTCATTCATCAGAATTTTCAAATGGTTGGATACCAGAGGCTGTCAGAGTTTCCTTTGTGATTTTTAATCCTCCTTTACTCTTGATGTCTTTATGTTTTTTTCTCTTATATAAAACACTCCTTGACTTCCTTGATTAGCCTTGGTTAATTCATCACCTTGGCATCTTTCTCCTTACTGGGATATATTTTTGCTGGGTTTCGTGTCTGACTTGCTAATTTATTTCCCCAGCCAGGTGTGATTAACACTCACTTCATTCCTTTGTTTTTTCCCTCTTTTTCAGTTTCTCATCCTCAAGCCAAATTTTATCATACCGTGGTCACTGCTTCCTAGGGGATTTTTATTGTGACATAATTTATTAAGCCTGTCTCATTACACATCAGCAGATCCAAGATAGCCTTTTTGCTTGTTGGCTCTATAATAATAATAATAAATATTTTACTAATCCCAAGTGGGAAATTCTTTGGTTACAGCAACACTTAAAAAACACTTAGCAATGTGCAGAATTAATTAATAATAAAGTACAGAATAGTAAAATACATAATAATTTACCAATATGCAATAATTTGTAATAATGTGCAATAATAATGAACTGGGTGTTTCTGCTGCGTGGTTAGAATGCTGCTGTTACAATCCATCCAGATTCTGCTTCATGTTTGGCTCTAGTAATTGTCACAATTGTCAGCTGATGATGTGGTTGATAAAATTACATTATTTGAACTGCAAATGCATCAGTGTTGCTTTGTAGTAGTCCTTTTTGTCTAAATATCATTAATGAAGAACTGACTATGATCTCTACATTTATTTAAGAAAAGAACTCCATTGCTGGTCGGCTTCTCATTTCATATTTCACTACACCTTTCCAATAATTGTTGCCTTTGTCAGCTTTAGAATTGCAGATGGAGTCCAGTATCTGAGGAAGTTTTTATTTCTTTTCTGGTGCTTAAGATGGGTTCATAAGCATTTATAGTAGTGACGTGGCGTGGAGGGTTCAGGAGGAATCAATTAAGAACTGATCATTCAGGACAGTGGTGAGACCAGAAAATTGATTCTGGATGGACTTTATGATTACACAAACAACTCCAAGGATCCTGTCTCCATAGAAAGGAAATTGCAATGGTTGTTGATATGTCACAGATCATTGATAGAACCTTCTCTGACCGATCCAGTCTCAATTTAGTACTGAAGTATCAATGTAACAGGATTCTCTCATCACAAGAACTGTTCTTTTCTACTCATAATGACATCCTATGCCGTGTTTTGTTTGTTGACTGCTTTAAAAAAAAGCTTTCCTTTTATTTGGGTCCTCCCAGACTTCACTACTGCCATGTTTTAAATAGGGCCCAAAAATAGATAAACCATTCTAAGGGAACATGACATATTTGCTATTTACTACACCATATTCCATGTGTACAAACATGTTAAAGCTGGATGCAAACATTTAGTTGAGCTGAACAATAGGCATGGTGTAGAATTATTTGTAAATGATAGTTCCTTTGATTTTGTAATTCTGCATGTTTTAAATAAAGAGAAATGGTAAATTCTGCATAAATGTTGCTTTAAAAAACTGTACAGATTGTACTTGGGTCCTGAACATCCAACTTAGAGACACAGTCTACTTACAAACAAATTCCAATAATATCAATAAATTCAAAAGTCTGATATACAAGCATTTCTATAAATGACAAGATGTTTCCTTCTCCCTCTTCATTATTTTGTAATTGTTCTTTCTTATCAGCCTTGTGTGCTTTTGAACCATTTCATTTAATGCTTTGGAGGTTTGTTCACTGTAGCAGTTAGCATGATGCTAATACAGCTCAGGGCATTGGAGTTCAGTTCTAGTGCTGTCTGAAAGCAGTCTGTATTTTCTCCCTGTGACTGCATCTATTTTCTCCTGGTGCCCTGGTTTCCTCCCACAGTCCAAAGGCATATTGGTTAGTATGTTAATTGATCGTTGTAAACTGTCCTGTGAATATTCTAGTATTAAATAGGTGGTTTGCTGGATGACATGGCTTGATGGACCAGAAGTTCCTGCTTCTCTAAATAAACTAAAAATATTTGAATTATTTTTGTGTATTTTGACAAAACTAACTTAGGATATGTGTAAAAACAGAATTCAATGTGTTATCCAAGAATGGCCTGCATTCCATTTAATTTCAGTTTGTACTTTGAATTTAAAGAATTCCTTATTTTGTACCAATTTTCAAATATGTGTTTTGTATTGTCATTTAAAATTGTGTTAATTCTAAGTTTCACAAATGTGAGCCAGTTGAAGATTAGCAGATTTGTATGCATACCTTATAAAAATTTAACACTGTTCAGGATGATGTTAGTTTAGCTTACTGCTGTTATTTTCCATTAATGTACTTTTGATAATGAACTGTTAAATGTGCATTAGTTGTTTTAGCTCTAAAAGCAGCTTTTAAACAAGAACCTTTTATGTTTAACAGTTTCAATATTGTGGATTACTATTCCGTTATGAAGGCTGGCCTTTATGCATCTCTGAAAAAATTGTAATACAGCTCTCTGAACTTGACTGGCAAACATTAAAACCTGGTGATTTCTACCTTCAAGTTGTTCCACATTTGGAAAAGACACCACGCATTATATTAAAATGCCTTGCAGCCAATGGCTACAATGTGGAGGAAATATTAATTCCAGAGGTCTCTTATACTTGTATCTTCACTATGGAATGGTTGGACAATATTAACAAGAGACGGATGGGAACAACTTTACAAAATTGCCTATTATCTACTGACAACACTATCTTTCGAGTACCTTGGGAAAAGGTGGTAACTCCTGAATTTATTGACAAACCAAAAATGATAGGAAGCACATCATCAGTAAACTGGACCGTGGATCAAGAAGTTGTTGGCAGCAATTCGAATAATATACAGATTTGCAATTACAGTGGACAAGTAGAAAACCTATCTGAAACAAAATCAAACATATTTACAAAAGAAAACCAACTGAAGGACAGGCAAGTTAATCTTACAAGGGGTTTACATAATCCTGTAAGTAATGTCGCAGATTCTTTACTTAATTCAACAGCAGCCAGTTCAAGACAACTTGAAGCAGAATATGTAGAAATTAATCAAATTTCAGTAAGTGATAGGGATTTGTCATCACAAGCAAGCAGTTCAAGCTCAGACTTGCAACATGCATTGAGAACTAATGAAACATCAGAAGTGATTTCTTTCGAACCTTTGAATATCAACACTTGCAACAAGGAATCAATTTATTTAAATTATTTGGAAACAACTTCAGCTGTAGCTTGGCCCAATTTAGAAAGAATACGTAATCCATTTAAATTTCTTGCTGGTGACATAGAGGCATTCAATCAGCAATCACTTACAGATACTATTAACAGTATAAATAAAGAATTTGCAAAATTAGAGCTGTCTTCATCAATGGAAACTGATCTTTACAAAAACAAAATGCAACAGGATTTTAATTTTTGCTGTGAAAATATGCATATTTTATTTAGTCAGACCACAGATAGCATAGAGGAAATTGTAAACAAGCAACCTTTAGAATCAGTGGTCTGTAACCAGACACAGACTTCTGCTCAAGATTCACAAGATGGACAAGTTCATGGTTCTTCTGATAATTCATTATCTACACCATATAATAAAAATATAATTCATATGAAATCACATAAAGAAATGCAAGAGTTGTCTGAAGCGGATACAATAGAAAATGCTCAATGTAATTTCACAGAAATTGGAAGAAAGGATTTTCATTTAAATCAGTTGACTGACTGTAATTTAGCTAACACTGGTGAATTTGTAAATATTGTTGTGAATTCACCATCAAAGTACAAGCAGTCGTCAGCTAAGAACTTAGAAGAGAAAATTGCAGTGGCCCAACAGTCGGAGTATTCTGAGCATTTACAGTTTAATGGGCAGAATGTTATCCAAAAAGTACCCTTCATCAAAAATACAAATCAACCAAATTTTATTCATGCATGCACTGATATGCATTTAGATGGTTGCAGAATCTCTTCGTCTCAGTTCTTAAACTTTGAAGGGACTATTTTATGTGAAGACTTTGCACTTGCTGAAAATATAGATTCTTCTTCAAAACTCAGCCATAAACATAATGTGATGAAAGTTGATCACTTGATTAAAGATGTTGAATCTACAATTTTGCAACTGGTTAATAGAAACAATGCATTATTAAACGAAGGATTAAGCTCTAAATTTGGTGACCATTTGCAGCCATGTTTGTCAGAGCACACTGAGTGTACAGAAACACATGGGTCCAAACGTATGACACACTTAGAGCGAGATCATGTGTTTCTGACAGAGGAAAATGCACAATTGCATGAATGTTCTGTTATAAAATTACAAACAAGTCAACAATTTCAAGTTGATGCACTGCATCAGGGGTCTGAATATGTGGAACATGGAAATGTAAATCACTTACAGAGCGAATTCTGCAAACAAAAACTCAATGACAGTGAAGATTTGAACCTGACTGACACCTGTAATATAATGTTTCTTGAAGAAGAACAACAAGCACAAGAGAATAGGTATCTCTCGTTACAGACCTTGGAAAATGAGACCACTGTGCAGAATATCTTGGGATTCAATGTTGTAAAGGAAGGTCAAAGTAAGCAATATTCTACTGTTGAAGAGTATTGGTCAAATGTGGAAACCATTGAATCTAGCATTATTCACTCAAGTATAATGGATATAGAAGAGCAGGAATTGACTTCTGCAAATGAAGAGAGAAATGAAAAAGTACCATTTGCTGATAACAATGATAGGCAAGATTTGATAAAGCTCTGTGCTCAATCAGCACAGGACTCTTCAGAGGATCTTAAGGAACAAGGAGACTGTCTAATTGGGAATAAATTGGAAGGTAGGATATCTAATATTATATCATAAAGGTTAACTTCCATTGTTTTTCCCAGGACAGGTGATGATTATAAAATGAATAGATAAAGCTCAAAAGCAAAAGCTGGTCATAATGCTGCGTTCCCAAGTTGTAGTTTTGGCTAAATGGGTGATGAGTTAGAAACTTGAATCAGCCAGAAAATTTTAAAAGAAATAGAATATTGTAATTTCTGTTCTTCATTTACATGCCATTAAATCTCTACACTAGATCTATCTGCCTGACAGATTGAGGTGACCCATAAATCACTTTCTAGACATTGAATAAGTATCAAGGATGGTTTCTGAGGAGAAACTGCAGAAATTGTCTTTCTGTAGCCAGGCATGCTATTCTTTTTTTCCCTAGTCACACAAAGGTATTTTAAAAAACTTACCTTGGGGCACTTTATCCTACTGGTTTGTCACAACTTGGTTTAGACTGACTTCATTGGCTTTCTTGTGCAGCCCCAAGTTAATTTTTCAACCAGGGCTATAAAGAATTATCAGAAATAGCCTACAGATTCAAAGGGGTTCTGTTGATATTGGGTCAACAGATTAACAATTGTAGCAATCTATAGAGATGAGAAAGTCTGCAGATGCTGGAAATCCAAGGTAACACACAGAAACTGCTGGAGGAATTCAGCAGGTCAGGCAATATCAATAGAAGTGAATAAACAGTTGAAATTTGGGGCTGAGGCTCTTGTCAGAAACTTAGATGTTTTGTATTGCCGAATTAGAAGTGTTAATGATCAGCCCTTTGGCCTTATAATTGGACATTCATAATTTGCACAAGGTGGCAGGTATGATGGCCAGGCTGAGCAAAATAAGCAGTGCTTTCTGCTCCTCTACCCCTCCCTGAGTATTCAGACTCAGAATCAATTTTAATATCACTGGCATGGGTCATGAAATTCGTTAATGTTGCAGCAACAGTACAATGCAATACATGATAATAGAGAAATACTGTGAATTACAGTAAGTATGTATTGTTACATATCGCGTAACTGGATAACTTACCAGCAAAGATAGAGAGGACTGTTGAAGTCTGGTGTCACTATTTTCAAACGTTTTTATTTATAAAGGGGCACAAAAGTCGGGTTAATACATACATTCAGATAGTGCACATCGTCAACATTCAATCTAAAGCGCGGGTATAGTAATAATCATCATTAAGAAGTG
This sequence comes from Hypanus sabinus, assembly GCF_030144855.1. Taxonomy (NCBI): domain Eukaryota; kingdom Metazoa; phylum Chordata; class Chondrichthyes; order Myliobatiformes; family Dasyatidae; genus Hypanus; species Hypanus sabinus. The sequence goes on from NC_082722.1 coordinate 25,825,708, forward strand.
AGCTCTGCTGGTGTCTAGGGGTTAATAGATTGTCCGTTGGAAATATAAAAGTCACTCTGAAAGTCTGCAGGCCTCAGCCCTTTGAAAATCGCTGGGTTTTGCGTGGGGCGACCGCGAGAGAGAGATTGGGGGGAGAGAGAAAGAACTTGCCAAGTCTTGATGAATCTTCCGTGAAATCGGGGGAGCGTTGGTTCCCTCTCCCCGATGTTAGTTAAAAGCGGTTTTGTGATTCCAGCCACAAATTCCAATCCAGGAATCTAGCGCACGTGGCTTCCTTCAGAATGGCTTCCCGCTGCTCTCTCGTGTCTTCTGGGTGCGTCTGAGGGACTGTCCCCCTGAGACTCTCCTTTATACTTCCTCACGGGGTCGCAGGTGTCAATCAGGTTGGGATGATGCAATCTCTCTCTCAACCAGCCCACCTTGCTCGAGGGCTTTTCACGTGGTCTCCATGAGACAATAGTCGCTGGCATCTTATTCTGTATCCCGGGTGGGACGTGCAATTTTGCATGTTTCTCTCTCTCTCACTTCCTGGGTCTGCTGACCCCCCCCCTCAACGGGTGCTCTTGCGATTCTCACAAAGGAGGGGGCTGGGATCATAACAGTATATATTAAATTGTTAAATAATTAGTACAAAAATAGAAATAAAGTAGTGAGGCGAATGTTGTCCGCTTGTTCAAAAAAGGTAGTAGGGGTAGTCCAGGTAATTATAGACCAGTGAGCCTCACGTCTGTGGTGGGAAAGCTGTTGGAAAAGATTCTTAGAGATAGGATCTGTGGGCATTTAGAGAATCATGGTCTGATCAGGGACAGTCAGCATGGCTTTGTTAAGGGCAGATCGTGCCTAACAAGCCTGATAGAATTCTTTGAGGAAGTGACCAGGTATATAGATGAGGGTAGTGCAGTGGATTTTAGTAAGGCATTTGACAAGGTTTCACACGGTAGACTTATTCAGAAAGTCAGAAGACATGGGATCCAGGGAAGTTTAGCTAGGAGGATTCAGAATTGGCTTGCCTGCAGAAAGCAGAGGGTCGTGGTGGAGGGAGTACATTTGGATTGGAGGGTTGTGACTAGTGGTGTACCACAAAGATCTGTTCTGGGACCTCTACTTTTTGTGATTTTTATTAATGACCTGGATGAGGGGGTAGAAGGGTGGGTTGGCAAGTTTGCAGATGACAGAAAGGTTGGTGGTGTTGTTGGAGGATTGGAGGTTGGAGGATTGACGAAGATTGCAGAGAGACATTGTTAGGATGCAGAAGTGGGCTGAGAAGTGGCTGATGGAGTTCAACCTGGAGAAGTGTGAGGTGGAAGGACAAACTCCAAGGCAGAGTACAAAGTAAATGGCAGGATACTTGGTAGTGTGGAGGAGCAGAGGGATCTGGGGGTGCATGTCCACAGATCCCTGAAAGTTGCTTCACAGGTTGATAGGGTAGTTAAGAAAGCTTATGGGGTGTTAGCTTTCATAAGTCAAGGGATAGAGTTTAAGAGATGCGATGTAATGATGCAGCTCTATAAATCTCTAGTTAGGCCACACTTGGACTACTGTATCCAGTTCTGGTTGTCTCACTATAGGAAGGATGAGGAAGCATTGGAAAGGGTACAGAGGAGATTTACCAGGATGCTGCCTGGTTTAGAGAGTATGGATTATGATCAGAGATTAAGGGAGCTAGAGCTTTACTGTTTGGAGAGAAGGAGGACGAGAGAAGACATGATAGAGGTGTACAAGATATTAAGAGGAATAGACAGTGGACAGCCAACGCCTCTTCCCCAGGGCACCACTGCTCAATACAAAAGGACATGGCTTTAAGGTAAGGGGAGGGAAGTTCAAGGGGGATATTAGAGGAAGGTTTTTCACTCAGAGAGTGGTTGGTGCGTGGAATGCACTGCCTGAGTCAGTGGTGGAGGCAGATATACTAGTGAAATTTAAGAGTCTACTAGACAGGTTTATGGAGGCAGGGTTTGAGGATCGGCACCACATTGTGGGCTGAAGGGCCTGTAATGTGCTGTACTATTCTATGTTCTAGCACCACTCAACCAGCTGATATATCTCACTCCTGTACACCCTCTCATCACCATCTGAAATTCTGCCAACGATGGTTGTATCATCAGCAAATTTATAAATGGCATTTAAGCTGTGCCTAGCCACCAAGTCATGGATGTAGAGAGAGTAGAGCAGTCGGGTAAGCACATATCCCTGAGCTGCACCAGTGTTGATTGTCAGCGAAGTGGAGATGTTGTTTCAGATCTACACAGATTGTGGTCTTCTGGTTAGGAAGTTGAGAATCTAGTTGCAGAGGGAGGTACAAGAGGTACAGGATTTGAAGCTTTTCAATCAGAACTGTAGGAATATTATATTAAATGCTGAGCTGTAGTCAATAAACAGCACCCTAACATGGGTATTTGTAATGTCCAGGTGATACTACCTGTCTTTTGTGAATAGAGACTATGCAAACTATGCAGGGGGAAAACAGAATGACACATTAAAAATCTGGCTTTTCTTTTCCAGACAAGTCCTGGCTGATCTACAGACATTCTTCCATGTGTGCCAATTTAGTTTGCACTTTTTTAAGAATATTGACAGGCAATAAATCTGCCCTTTTATATTGTTGTCTTGTAATCTGTTAGACCATAAGACATAGGAGGAGAAATAGGCCATCTCACCCATTGAATCTACTCTGGCATTCAATTATAGCTGATCCTTTTTTTCTATTTGCTCCTCAACCTCAGTTCCTGGCCTTCTCCATGTAACCTTTGATGCCATGTCCAATCAAGAAACTATTAATCTCTGCTTTAAGCTTACCCAACAACTTGGCCTCCACAGCTGCATGTGGCAGCTAATTCCACAAATTCGCCACCTGTTAGCTGAAGAAATTTCTCGGCATCTCTGTTTTGAAGGGGCACCCCACTATCCTGAGGCTGTCCCCTCTTGTCCTGGACTCTCCCAGCATGGGAAACATCCTTTCCACATCTATTCTGTCTAGGCCTTTCAACATTCAAAAGGTTTCAATGAGATCCCCCTTCATCCTTCTGAATTCCAGCGAGTACAGACCCAGAGCCATCAAACGTCCCTCGTATGATAACCCATTCATTCCTGGAATCATCCTTGTGAACCTCCTCTGGACCCTCTCCAATTTTATAAGATGAGGGGCCCAAAGCTGTTCACAATACACAAGGTGAGGCCTCACCAGTGCTATAAAGCCTCAGCATCACATCCTTGCTCTTGTATTCATTCTTAAAGTGAATGCTAACATGGGCATTTGCCTTCCTCACCACCAACTCAACCTGCAAGTTAACCTTCAGAGTGTACTGCACAGTGATTGCCAAGTCCCTCAATATCTTGGATTCCTGGATTTTCTCCCCATTTAGAAACTTGTCCGCATATTTACTTCTACTACCAAAGTGCATGACCATGCATTTTCCAACATTGTATATCATTTGCCACTTTCTTGCCCATTCTCCTGATCTGTCTAAGTCCTCCTGCATCTTAACTGGTTCCTCAACACTACCTGCCCCTCTACCAGTCTTCGTATCATCTGCAAACTTAGTACCAAATTAATCTATTCCATCATCTAAATCATTTATACACAGCATAAAAAGAAGTGGCCCCAACACTGACCCCTGCGAAACACCACTAGTCACTAGCAGCCAACCAGAAAAGAATCCTTTTATTCCCTCTTGCTACCTCCTACCAATCAGCCAATGCTCTAATCATGTTAGTAACTTTCCTGTAATACCATGGGCACTTAACTTGGTAAGCAGCCTCATGTGTGGTACCTTGACAAAGGCCTTTTGCAAGTCCAAATATACAACATCCACTGCATCTCCTTTATCCATCCTACTTTTGTTTAAGGGTGGGAGAGATTGGACTGTTTGTTGTGAGAGTCTAAACAACAAGGCTTGTTGTCTTACTTTACCTGATATGTAAATTACCTACAGTGGTATGCAAAACTTTGGGTACCCTGGTCAAAATTTCTGTTACTGTGAGTAGTTAAGTGAGTAGAATATAAACTGATCTCCAAAAGTCATAAAGTTAAAGATTAAAACATTTTAAGCAAGATTAGAGTATTGTTTTTGTTTTGTACAATTTTAGAGTGAAAAAAGGGAAAGGAGCACCATGCAGAAATTTGGGCATCCCAAGAGATTTGAGCTCTCAGATAACTTTTACCCAGGTCTCAGACCTTAATTAGCTTGTTAGGGCTATGGCTTGTTCATAGTCATCATTAGAAAAGGCCGGGTGATGCAAGTTTCAAAGCTTTATAAATACCCTGACTCCTCAAACCTTGTCCCAACAATCAGCAGCCATGGGCTCCTCCAAGCAGCAGCCTAGCACTCTGAAAATTAAAATAAATGATGCCCACAAGGCAGGAGAAGGCTAAAAGAAGATAGCAAAGTGTTTTCAGGTTGCCGTTTCCTCGGTGCGTGATGTAATTAAGAAATGGCAGTTAACTGGAATGGTGGAGGTCGTTGAGGTCTGGAAGACCAAGAAAACTTTCCAAGAGAACTGCTCGTAGGATTGCTAGAAAGGCAAATCAAAACCCCCGTTTGACAGCAAAAGACCTTCAGGAAGATCTAGCAGACTCTGGAGTGGTGGTGCACTGTTCTACTGTGCAGCAACACCTGCACAAATATGACCTCCATAAATGAGGCATCAGGAGAAGACCTTTCCTGCGTCCTCCGCACAAAATTCAGCATCAGAAGGTTGCAAAGGAACATCGAAACAAGCCTGATGCATTTTGCAAAAAATCTGTGGATAGACCTCAAAAGAGCAGTGCATGCAAGATGACTCAAAAATCTCACAGAACTAGAAGCCTTTTGCAAGGAAGAATGGGCGAAAATCCCCCAAGCAAGAATTAAAAGACTCTTAGCTGGCTACAGAAAGCATTTACAAGCTGTGATACTTGCCAAAGGGGGTGTTACTCAGTACTGACCATGCAGGGTGCCCAAACTTTTGCTTCAGGCCCTTTTCCTTTTTTGTTATTTTGAAAATGTAAAAGATGGAAATAAAAAAGTAATCTTGCTTAAAATATTAAAGAAATGTGTCATCTTTAACTTTATGCCTTTTGGAAATCAGATCATCTTTTACTCGGTTAGCTATTCACAACAGAAATTTTGACCAGGGGTGCCCAAACTTTTGCATATCACTTAATCAGTGATCAGTACTATTTCTCCCCAGTTCACTTATCATTCAGGTAACAATTATCTTTAGGGTCCAGTTACCAAACTTTCTGCCAATGAAAATGTTTTCTAATTTGCTTTCAAAAAACTTATTAGGGACTTGAGGGACTTTGGTGATGCTGAACCAGTTTTCTAGACTGTTGGTAGTTACTCAATATACCTGTACACTTCTAATTTATTTGTTTAATGGTGTTACACAGTGCTATAATAAACTCTACAGTGAAGCAGGTGAACTTAAAAGCACGAGGAAACAAAACCCAGTGAGTTTAAAGGGAGCATCAGAAAACGAGCCCCAGATAGTTAAAAGTGAACACGGGAAGCAGAGCCAGATGCTGGTCTATCAGGGTTTCCACATAGGTTGTTGATAGTCAGAATTTACTGTATTCAGCAAATATTCTGTCCAGTTGAAGTGAGGAAGGCAAGATTTCCAGTTTTTCTGGTGTCTATGTAATAACATCTTTAAGCAACTGTTAAATAGTTGGAGGATTGCAACTTTAAGTTGGTTCATTGTTGACTTTAGGCAATTATTAAGTACATACAGTAGAAAAACAGAAAGAATAAGCTTTTTTTGATATGCCATTAAAATATATGCATGACTGAACGTGGGCATTGTTAGCTATGATACTGGTGTACTACACCAAAGAGCAAAAACATGTATATTTCTACTTACAGTGAATGTCACAATATCAGGTGACATTCTGTTATGTTTAAGATGTAACTGCCACTTCTGCTTTTTCAAGTAAATTCCCATTGCAATATAAATGTATATTTTATGTTTTTCTGATTGAGATGCATTTCTTAATGTAGGAATTACCCAGTCTGTAATTGATTTTGTTCTCTAGGAATTGGTTCAATAGCAAATGTGACGTTGGATACAGTAAAAGGAAGTACAGAAGATGAAAATCTCAACCTAACAGATGAACCACCAAAAATCTCACTAATAACAGAGTGCATTGTAAACAGGCAAGAACTGCTGACAGTTGAACAAAAGGCTATCTCACCTCCCTTACTCTTAAAACCTTATCTACCTACACTGTGCCATGAAATCAACTTTGATGTTCTGAAATCTGGGGTAGCATATTTGAGTGGTAGGTACTTAATAATATCTGTCAATGCATACAGCACCAGCAATCATAGACTTTTACCCAAAGCTGCACACATGAGTATATGGATACAGTGGTATATTTTACATTTGAGTATTTTGGTGACATAGAACAAAAAAAAACTGCTGCATGAACTCAGCAAGTTGAGCAACATCTTTGGAGAAAGGGAAATTAATTGAATTGTTGATATTTTAAGTTAAAACTTTGTATTAGCATATATGAAGAGGGAAGGTAGTCAGTATGAAGATGAGAGAGGAAGTTATAAGACTACTTCCCCTCTCATCAGTAGATGATTGTAAACCAAGGAGGGGTAAAGGCCCTGGATGATTTTATTGTAATGACACACACTGATTTGTTCTAAGTTTTGTGTGAAGTTGCAACTTGATTTGTCATTAATACTGTAACTGTAATTTTTAATATGAATTTTACCACTGGAAAACTTATGACTTTGTAATATAGATTAACTTTTGAAATATATCGAAGCAGAGGCAATGTAGCTTTGTGCACTGACTGCCTATTGCCCTTGTTACACCTCTTTTGCTCCCTTATTCTTCATGTTCCTTTCCCATGGATGTTGCTTGCTTTCCCATGCAATTAGATGTTCTTTAATTTATCCTTCAAGTTTTCTTAGAGTTAAAGAATGTATAAAAGAGATCAAATTTTTAGAATCTATGGAAATAGCAGACCAGGTCACTTATAAGCATCATTTGAAGTATCTATAGTTTCTTCAAAGATTGATGTACAGATTGATTTTTTGGAGCAAAGTAAATTGAGATGATTGTCAGATCCTTTGTATTTTTTTAAGATACTCCAAGTATTTGCATAATGCTTTATTTTGTTTCAGGAGCCAGAGATAGATCTGGTCGTGCAGTAGTAATAATAACAACGAGGAATACTGCTTGGTTGAACCCACATTGCAATGTACCTGAACTTGTGCGTCTCCTTATCTACTTTTATAGTCTTCCCAGGTATTGAAACAGTTTCTTTGGTATTGCAGTGCGGTAATTGAATTGAATTTGTGTGTGTGTGTGTGTGTGTGTGTTTATTTTATTAAATAATTAAAATAGTTAAAATAGTTCTGCAGAACCAGAAATAATAACAGTAGTGCTCATGGGTTCACTGTCCATTTAGAAATTGGATGGCAAAGGGGAAGAAGCTGTTCCTGACTCATTAAGTGTGTGCCTCCAGGCATCTGTATCTCCTTCCTGACTGTAACAATGAGATGAGGGCATGTCTTGGGTGATGGGGTTCCTTAATAATGGATGCTGCCTTTCTCAGGCATCGCTCTTTGAAGATGCCTTGAATACTATGGAGGCTAGTGCCCATGATGAAGCTAACTAATTTTACAACTCTTTGTAGCTACTTTTGATCCTGTGCAATAGCTCCCCCCCCAATACCAGACAGTGATGCTGTCTGTCAGAATGCTCTTCATGGTACATTTGTTGAAGTCTTTAAGTGTTTTAGGTGACAAACTAAACATCCTCAAGCTCCTGCTAACATAGCCATTGTCTTGCCTTCTTTGCAGCTGTATCGAACAATTGGGACCACATTAAAGTTTTATAGAACTGTACAATCCCAGAAAAGAGTGGGGAAAATTGGGGAGAAGGAATCTCATTTGTAGATACACCAGAAATATGGTGGAGATGCAAAGATATAAATGAATAACCACCTGAGAATTTCATCAATGTCTCTGCAATTAGCATAATTTTAATCATATGAAACAGTACAGTATAGTTGATCTTCAATTCCATTAAACAGATATTTTGGATATCTATCAGTTTTGACAAATTCATAATTGAAAGCAATTCCACCCAAACCAGGCTGCAAAAGGAGGAGGGTTGGGCATGTTGCTAGTAACCCTATTCTGTAAAAAACAGTTACAGAAATGCCTACAGAAGCTCCAAAGACCTCATTCCTAGGAGAGGAAGGGTCTTCTTGTAGAGGATGTATAAAGTTGTGTAGCGAAAGCTGAAACTGCATCGACCTTCTTTCAGCTCAGAACAGAGGATTCTGGTAAGCTGCAACAGGCGGCCGTTGCTCCAGTAGGGATGATTGTCTTAAGATAAAGACCATAGGAAGCATCTTTGATATGGCTGCCTCTCTGCCTATGACTGCAAGAAGTTGCAGAGAGTTGTAGACACAACTCTGCATATCACAGAAATCAGACTCCCTCCGTGTACTTTGGCCACATCTTACTGCCTCAGTAAAGCAGCAAGTATGATCAAATACCTCACTCAGCCCAGTGCCATCAGAGAGAAGGTACAAAAGCCCAGTCTTTCATCAAGTTATAAGACAGCTTCTATCCTGCTATTACAAAACTATTGAACCATTCTTTAGAATAATATGATAGATTCTTGGCATTAAAATCAATTTCAGTGTGACTGTTTACCTGTACTGAACTTTCTCTATATTGTGACACTATTCTGCACCTTATTGTCGTCTTACCTTGTACTATGTCAATGCAGTGTTATAATGAATTGATCTGTATGGATGGGGTACACGACAAGTTTTTCACTGTACCTCCGTTTATTTGACAATAGTAAACCAAATTGCCATTTTGCATTCTCTATTATTGCTATTGGGGTCAGTTGAACTATGAATAAGTACTGTGGGAAATAGTGAAGTACTTAATCATGACATAAATGTGGGATTTTCATATTACAGTATCCTGAAAGCTCTACTTTGATTTGACCTATTGAAATTACATTTTAGCAAATAAAATGCAGTGTTTATTACACTCCAATAAAGGTTTGCTCTTTGTAAACAAATAAATTAACAGATTAAGATTTTCTACTCGAGACTCCCTGAGAAATTAATTGTATATCTATTTTTATTTCATGTTATACTGGTGCACATTATTTGGCCTCTCTCAAAATGATCGTGTGAAATTGTGAAAAGCTTCCTAAGGTCATTATATAGAACATAGAAATATAAAGCACATTACATGCCTTTCAGCCCACAATGTTGTGCTGACCATGAAAATGCCTAGAATTACCTACTGCAGAAGCCTCTATTTTTCTAAGCTCATGTACCTAAGAGTCTCTTCAAAGACCCTATTGTATCTGCCTCCACCACCCTTGGATGCATTGCATTACATGCACCCACCATTCTCTGTGTGAAAAGCTTACCCCTGACATCCCCTCAATACCTACTTATAAGCATTTAAAACTATGCCCCCTTGTGTTAGCCACTTCATCCCTGGAAAAAAGCCTCTGGCTATCCACACGATCAATGCCTCTCATCATTTTATACACTTCTATCACATCACTTCTCATCCTCCGTTGCCCTAAGGAGAGAATGTCAAGATCGCTAACCTATTCTCATAAGGCACGCTCTTCAATTCAGGCAACATCCATGTAAATATCCTCTGCACTCTTTCTATAGTATCCACATCCTTCCTGTAGTGAGGTGACCAGAACTGAACATAGTACTCCAAATGGGGTCTGACCAAGGTTTTATGTAGCTGTAACGTTACCTCATGGTTCTTGAATTTGATCCCATGGTTGATGAATACCTACACACCATACACTTTCTTAACAACATTGCCAACCTGCGCAGCAGCTTTGAGTGTCCTGTGGACTCAAACCCCAAGATCTCTTTGATCCTCCGCACTGCCAAGAGTCTTACCATTAATAATATATTCTGTCTTCAAATTTGACCTACCAAAATGAACCACTTCTCACTTATCTGGGTTGAACTCCATCTGCCACTTCTCAGCCCAGTTTTGTGTCCTATCGATGTCCCGCTGTAACCTCTGACAACTCTTCAGACTATCCACAACACCCCCAACCTTTGTGTCATCAGCAAACCTACTAACCCACCCTTCTACTTCTTCATCCAGGTCATTTATAAAAATCACAAAGAGGAGGGTTCCCAGAACAAATCCCTTTGGAACACCACTGGTCACTGACCTCCATGCAGAATACGAACCATCTACAACCATCCTTTGTGTTCTGTGGGCAAGCCAGTTCTGGATCCACAAAACAAGGTCTCCTTGGATTCCATGCCTCCTTACTTTCTGAAGGAGCCTTGCATGGGGAACCTTATCAAATACCTTAATAAAATCTATATACACTACATCCACTACTCTACCTTCATCAATGTGTTTTGTTACATCCTCAAATATTAAGTCAGGCTCTTAAGGCACGAGCTGCCCTTACAAAGCCATGCTGACTATGCTAATCAGATTTTGTCTCTCCAAATGCTCATAAATCCTGCTTCTCAGGATTTTTTCCAACAACTTTCCCACCACTGAAGTATGACTCACTTGTCTATAATTTCCTGGATTATCTCTACTCCCATTTTTTGATCAAAGGAACAGCATTTGCAACCCTCCAATCCTCTGGTACTTCTCCTGTCCCTATTGATGATGCAAAGGTCATTGCCAGAGGCTCAGCAATCTCCTCTCTTGCTTCCCACAGTAGACTGGGGTGTACCTCGTCCGGTTCCAGCGACTTATCTAACTTAATGCTTTTCAACAGCTCCAGCACATCCACATTCTTAACATCTATAAGCTCAATTGTTTCAGTCCACTGTAAGTCATCCCCACAATTGCCAAGGTCATTTTCCCTGGAGAATACTGAAGCAAAGTATTCAAAGTATTCGTTCTCTGACTCCATGCACACATTTCCACTATCACACCTGAATTGACTATTCTTACACATTCATCCCTTTGCTCTTTACATACTTATAGTATGTCTTGGGGTTTTCCTTAATTTTGCTCGCCAAAGCCTTCTCATGGACCCTTCTAGCTCTCCTAGTTTCATTCTTATGCAGAATGCCTTGCGAATGTTCCCTGAACATTTGCCACATTTCTGCTATTCATTTTCCTGAGAACATCTGCTTCAATTTATGTTCCCAAGTTCCTGCCTAATAGCATCGTATTTCCCCACCCCAATTAAATGTTTTCCCAAATTGTCTGCTCCTATTGCTCTCCGGCTCTCTGATAAAGGAGATAGTTGTGATCACTACCTCCAAAAATGCTCTCCCACTGAGAGATCTGACACCTGACCAGTTTCATTTCCCAATACCAGATCAAGTACAGCTTCTCTTCTAGTTGGCTTATCTACATATTGTGTCAGGAAACTTTCCTGAACACACCTAACAAACTCCACCTCATCTAAACCCTTGCTCTAAGGAGATGTCTGTCAATATTAGGAATGTTAAAATCTTCCATCACAATAACCTTCTTACTATTGCAGCATTCCAGAATCTGCCTCCCTATAGATGTTTGTTAATGTTGTTTAAAAAAGTAATCTGTTAATATGGGTAAAGCTCTTATATAATTTACTATTTTTGCTTCATGTTTCAGACAAGAAACCCAGAGTGCAGGACTGACCATTTTAGTGGATGCACGGCGTTGCTCCCCTGTGTCAGCATTATTTAAAGCTTTCAATATTTTGCAGGTGATGAATTTTAAATTTTAAATATATTTAAATAAATTTTAAATATAATTTATTAAATCTTGAAAAGTGCCCAATTTCTAAATCTTTGTTCTGGTTTTCTTGTAGCATTTAAATTAGTTATAGGTTAAGGATTGTACAGTATGAATATGTCAAGCAATTTTTAAAAAATAATGTGAATTATCCAAAGCTCTTTCTAAAAATACCCTGTTTTTAGCCATTTTAATCTAACATTAAACATGTACAAAATACCAATATTTTGTATAACCCAGTGGTAAGGGCTCTGCCTTATAGGCATAAGTGAATCAAAAGAAAGGTCTTTGCATTTGTATTCTCCTTACAAGGAAACTAAAAGCTTAGGTATTGATATGCTATTAGGAGAAATTTTGAATCTATAGGAGCTTTTGCCCTTTGCAAAATAAATTTACAAAATTCAGGATGAATCCTTCACAACTTATTTGAATCACCTGTGGTGGACTTAATTGATGCTGGCTGTGGCCAAAGGATTGAAATAGCTGAGTGCCCATGGTTCATTAACATTGAAGTCCCAGGGCAACATTAACTATAATTATATATATATGTAGCTACACAAACGTTGCTCTGAGCAGGACATTTTTACATATCCAGAAAACTGTGGGACACTTTAAATGTTTGTTTCTGTAATATGTACATCAAACAAACATAAACCACAATTCACAACACAGGTAAACGATCTCAGGCGAACAGAAATAACTGACAGGCACAATGGCAAAAATAAAATGTTTTGACTGGACAGTGTTGCTGTTCAGTGGGCCAGTGGTTTATTAACAAAAAGCTACTGACTTCTGTTTATTGTTACAATTTGTAAGTGTTGTAACTTGAAACATTGAAAATATAAATGCATTGAAACTCTAAAATGTTTCAAAGTAAAGTTTGTGGTCCACTTATTATCTAGATAAAATATGGATTATATTAATTAACACATTTACAGGGTATTTCATAATAGAGTTCAAAGTTCAAAATACATATATGTCACCATACACAAGGCTGAGATTCATTTTCTTGCAGGTATACTCAATAAAATCATATTAGAATAATAACCATAAACACAAGAAAGGTGCAGATGCTGGATATCCAAAACGTGCAAAATGCAGGAGGGATTCAGGTCAGGCAGCATCCATGGAAATGAATAAGCAGTCAACGTTTTGGGCCAAGATGAGACTATAATAGAATCAGTGAAAGACTGCACCAACTTGGGCATTCAACCAGTGTGCAAAAGACAACAAACATAGGTTGTGGGAACATTTCAATGATGGGACAAGTGAAGTTATCCTCTATAGTTCAAAAGCCTGATGGTTTTGGGATAATAACTGTTCCTGAACCTGGTAGTGTGAGTCCTGAAGACTTCCTGATGGCAGAGCTGAGATGAGCATGTCTGGGCTGGTGGGGGTCCATGATGATGGATGTTGCTTTTCTGCAACAACACTTCATGTAGATGTGCTCAGTGGTGGGGTGGGCTTTACCCATGATGGACTAGGCCATATCCACTAATTTTTGTAGAATTTTCTGTTCAAGGTCATTGGTGTTTCTATACACAGCACTGATGTAGACAGTCAATTTACTCTGCACTACACATCTGTAGAAGTTTGTCAAAGTTTTAGATGTCATGCTGAATATTTGCAAACTCCCAAGGAATAGAGGTACTGTTGTGCTTTCTTTGTAATTGCACTTGCATGCTGGACCCAGCACAATTCCTCTGAAATAATAACACTGAGGAATGTAAAGTTGCTGACCCTCTCCCCCTTTGATCCTCCAATGAAGTCTGGCCCATGGACTTCTGGTTTCTTTCTCCTGAAGTCAATAATCAGCTCCTTGGTCTTGCTGACTTTGAGTATGAATAATTTAAAAATTATATTAGTATTACCCTGTATAAAAGAAAATTCCAGCTATGCAGCAACTTTAACATTCTGTTACTGCATGGCTGCACACTCACGGAGTCTAACCTTACATCTCAGGTTAGGCGAACCTGTTGCAAGACCAAGCCTTGCAGAAGCATTTTGTTTCATAATCTCAAGGAAACACAAATCTAATCTTTTCTCATCACTTAACCTTTTAGTCTCTGCAACATTCTGGATATAGGAATGATATTGAAGAACATTTTAATCATGGGGTGCATTGAACTTTTGTAAAACAAAATACAAAATGAAGCAGTGCAATTATGAATGAGTACAAAACTCCAGAAAACATTTTTTGATGAAATACATTCAAAGAAATCAGCTAACGTGTTTTCAAGATTATAACCTGTTTTGGAGGTAAATATTTGTTACTCTACTACTGATGAGTTCTAATAGGGATATGCAGTTAAAAACAAAATTATAGAACAAACATGTTAGAATGTTTTCCATTAAGGTAATTGGAACATGTAATATTAAGTCCTTTTAAACAGATAAGTGCTTGAAAAAGAAGGAAGCAGAGAGTTTGTTAGAAGGATTAGAATGAGTAGTTTCAAGTAAAGCAAAATTATGGAAACCTGAATTTCTTTTGCGTCGTTCTTTTGTGAGATTTCTTTATGTTTTAGGGTGTAAGTGTGATAGATCTTTTCAAATATGAAATTAACTAGTGAAGTTTGCTAATTATTTAGAATGCAGTGCTATCAATATTTTGTAACAAAAATATTTTAGCTCTGCAATAAATTGATATAGCTGCACTTTGTAAAGTATCAATGAATTACATAAGCAATGAAGTTCCAAGGTGCCATTCATGCTTTGTACTATGTCAATTAATCACTGGACTTGTAAGATAAAATGTTAAATGACCATACATAGCTGCTGCTGAGAACTTTCTTATTAGGGCCATATCATATAGTTATATTAATTCTGTCAACTTTCAAGAATGTGATTATTTACATAATTTATTAGGTGGCAAACAATTAGCTGTGCTGTATATTAGAAACTACTCAACATTTACACTTTTTGACATCAGAAAAAAGTTTCATAGGGATGATAGAAATTTCCTTGCTTCTTCAGTAATGTGAAGAGGGCAGAAAATATTTGGAACATTTTTTGCAGCGATACTTCATTGGGAATTGAGATTAATTTACTTCTCACTATAAATGTCAGTATAAGTTATCGTGAACATCAGTGTACCCTGCACTCAGTACTTGGGTTCCCTTTGAATCTTTTTTATATGCTTAAATTTATATTTCTCAAAATTATTTCTTCACACTTGAAACTGATTTTCTAAATCGTGGACAATTGCATGATATCAAGGACTTCTATTAAAGTGAACATAATTGCACCTCATCCATTAGATATTAACACTGAACTTCTCTTTCAATATTTGACAGAGGTGACACCCCAAGTTTTAATACTGAACTATATATAATTCATTGTAAAATGCTTTATAATGGCTTTGTGTACAAGTTTATGTTGTTAAGAGCTTCACAGTGTTAGTGAAACAAAGTAAAAAATTATTTAAGTAATTCCATTTCTGCCATTGACTCTTACAAAGCTTAGTCATGTTGGTGTCACTTTGAGGATACCTTGAAGTACTGTTTGACCAATGAGGTTCAATTTTGTAGGACACATGGCAGCCAATCTGTGCACAACATTTTCCAGGAATAATAATTTTAGAAAGGTTGACTAAGGGATAATTACATGTAACATTGTGCATGACTGACTTGCTCTTCTTTGAAATAGTTTCTTGCAATCTTTATGCAAACATGATTTCTATGTATATTTCTATATTTTAATATAACATTGTATTTGGGTTAATGACACCTTTAAAACCATACTACTTACTGTTTTCCACAGGAGCATCAGCCTGAATTTATGTGCTGAAATGTATATAATCCTTTACAAAAAGCTTTTGAAAAAGCTATTGAAACAAATTGTAGAATGTACATCCACTACATTATATTGAATATGTTTCATACTTCTTTACAGGACACAATTCCCAACTCTGTCCATATTGTTTTGCTGCTGGTTGAACGAGACCATGTATTCCGCTTTGAGAAACCAACTTCCATGCAGGTATATATAATATCAAAAATGTTCATTAATAAATATTATTGAGACTTGATTTATATCCCCATCGAAAGTAAAATGGGCCCATAATGATATGCCAACCGTATAGTTGCATCGTATGAGGTATAGAGAACAAAGAATTCTTGAAAAGTTGTTTTGCAAATCCTTAAAAATGGCAGGACATAACAATGAAACAATTTAAACAAAAGAATGTAATCCAGAATGCTTTGCTTTATTACCTAAATTAGAGAACATAGGAGCAGGGATGTGACTCTAAAGCTGTATACATTCCCAGCTTCCTTTGGAACATCTGAAACTACAAGTAAATTGAATTCTATAAAATTATGACAGGCCTGGATAGAATAAAGTGTGATTGCTTATTTCACCTCATAAAGAAGTCCAAAACTAAGGCAACATAGATTTAAAGTAGCTGGTTAAAGAACTCGAGGAAAAAAATTATTTTTGTTATTGTATAGGGGTCAGGAGCTCTTTGCCTTTAGGAGTGACAGAGGCAACAACCCTCAACAAATTTAAACATTTCTTGATGTATACTTAAGGCATCCTAACTTGCCATCCAACAGAACTAATGCAGGAGGTTTGGATTAGATTTATCTTTTTAAACTGGCTCATTATAGTCCTGTGTCCTAAATTTTCTGTTGTTCTATGATTCTCAAATAAAACACGTATTACCCTCTGTTCAACTCATCAGTAGTTTGAATTCCAGTTTTAATTGATGAAAGGCGTACGTATTTGGGGAAAGATAACAAATAATATGTATAAATAATCTGTGGAAAAATGTAAACTCATTAATCTTGCTAAATTAACCTAGTTAAATAGATCTGCTGCCTCTGACATTGTTGATCCTCGTTAGCTTCACCTTTCCCCTAACTCTTTAATTTTCATTTTATGCTTATGGCTATTTCTATAGCTTCCTTCAGTTCTGTATGTTTTCTTAGCTTTTGTATGACCTTGTTGGAGAGCACAATGTTGCTGCTGATTTCATAACAAGCCCACCAAATATGAGTTGATACTGTCTTTTTAACTGTATTAATTGTTCATATTTGTTCAAATCCTGAACAATATCCTGAAAATCCTGTAAACCAGGTACCTTCAATACAAAAATGCACATCAGCAGCTAGCCTTCAAATACTTGTTACACAGGAGCACAAATATCCTCTTAAATCAATCTCATCATCATGAAACCTATCCACTTAGGTTTAGTCCTCATGCAGCATTTCACTTCCAGCCATTTATAGATATACAGGTCACTAAAATGGTCACATTAAGTTTTCCATTAAATAAAGCAGTATTAATTGCATAGTGTGGCGACCCATTTCCTGGCACATCTGAACCGGCTCACAATTAGCCAGCTTTCCGGCTAAGGGAGATAGCCTATGGGGGTTTGCGAGCACAGAGCTTTGGAGCCTCTGCGCCACGGGGGGCAGGTTGAGGGAGGCTTAAAAGTGAGGCTGAGGATTTCGAATAAAGTTTTTTCCTTCGACTGCAGTTACCGACTCCATGTCATAATTTTAGCGCTGCATGTAGCACACCGCTACAATTGGTGACCCGGACGGTCCAAACGATTTTTGGACCAGAAATGACCGACACCGCCTCTGTTCATGCAGTTTTGTTGAAACTGCCGGGTTTCTGGACACAGCGACCGAACCTATGGTTCCAGCAAGCCGAAGCCCAATTCCACGTTCGCCAGATCACCTCAGAAGACACCCGCTACTACTACGTGGTGAGCTCCCTCGACCAGGACACAGTGGCCCAGGTCGCGGAGTTCGTACAGTCGCCCCCGGCAGACGGCAAGTACACGGAATTCAAAGCCCTGCTCCTCAGGACTTTCGGACTCTCACGGCGCGAGCGGGCTGCCCGTTTACTGCACCTGGATGGCTTGGGCGACAGACCTCCTTCGGCTTTAATAAATGAGATGTTGTCTCTGGCCGACGGACACACACCCTGCCTCATGTTTGAGCAGGCATTCCTGGAGCAGCTGCCCGAGGACATACGCCTGCTGCTGTCCGACGCGGATTTCAGTGACCCCCGGAAAGTGGCAGCCCGGGCGGACTTGCTGTGGAACGCCAAAAAGGTGAGCGGGGCGTCCATCGCACAGATCTCCCAGCAGCAAACCAGTCCAGGCCCGGCCGCAGAGCCTGCTAACCGCCGGCGCAATGAACACTGGTGCTTCTACCACCAGCGGTGGGGCGCAGAAGCCCGCCGTTGTCGCCCGCCCTGCAAGTTCCCGGGAAACGCCAGGGCCAGCCGCCGCTGATGGCTACGGCGGCTGGCCATCGGGATAGCCTCCTGTATGTGTGGGACAGAAGGTCGGGAGGCCGGTTTTTGGTCGACACTGGTGCCGAGATCAGTGTTTTACCTCCGATGAGTTACGACACCCGCATCAGGGCACCGGGCCCCCCCCTGAGGGCCGTGAATGGCAGCACAGTAAGGACCTATGGCACCCGTCAGGTGCAGCTACAGTTCGGCTCCAGCCAGTTCACGTGGCCGCCGTAGCCCAACCGCTTCTGGGTGCGGATTTTTTGCGAGCTCACAGCCTACTGGTCGACCTGCCCAGGAAGAGACTGGTACACGCCGAGACCTTTCAGGCGTTCTCCTTGGGTGTAGCCCAGTTGCCAGCCCCTCACCTCGGCTCCATCACGCTGTCCGACAACGACTTCACCAGGGTCCTGGCAGATTTCCCATCGGTTCTGGCACCGCAGTTCATAGCGGCCATGCCCCGACACGGCATACAGCACCACATCCTGACCCAGGGACCACCCCTCCACGCCCGCGCTCGGCGGCTTCCCCCGGACAAGCTCCGACTGGCGAAGGAGGAGTTCTGGAGGATGGAGGAATTGGGGATCATCCGGCGGTCCGACAGCCCATGGGCCTCCCTCCTGCACATGCTGCCCAAAGCGACGGGAGGCTGGAGACCGTGCGGCGACTACCGCAGGCTGAACGAGGCTACCACACCGGACCGCTACCCTGTGCCGCACATTCAGGACTTTGCAGCAAACCTGTACGGCGCACGGATCTTCTCTAAGGTAGACCTTGTCCGAGGGTACCATCAAATCCCGATGCATCCTGATGACGTCCCCAAAACGGCTCTCATCACCCCGTTTGGCCTTTTCGAGTTCCTCCGCATGCCGTTCGGCCTGAAGAATGCCGCACAGACGTTCCAGCGGTTAATGGACGCAGTGGGACGGGACCTGGACTTCGCGTTCATCTATTTGGACGACATCCTCATAGCCAGCAGCAGTCATCAGGAGCACCTGTCCCACTTCCGTCAACTCTGCGCACGACTGAGTGAGTCCGGTCTTACAATCAACCCCGCCAAATGTTCAGACTCGATACCATTGACTTCCTGGGCCACAGGATTACTAGAGACGGGGCAACCCCTATGCCCGCTAAGGTAGATGTGGTCTGCCACTTCCCCCGACCCACCACGATCAAAGGCCTTCAGAAATTCGTAGGTATGGTCAATTTCTACCACCGCTTCCTCCCTTCAGCTGCCCGGATCATGCGTCCCCTGTTCGCCCTGATGTCGGGTCTGAGCAAGGACATTACCTGGGACGAGGAGTCCGCCGCTGCTTTCGTTCAAATGAAGGAAGCTTTGGCGAATGCCGCAATGCTAGTACATCCCAGAATGGATGCCCCTACCGCCCTCACAGTGGACGCATCTAACACGGCAGTCGGTGGGGTGCTGGAGTAACTCATCACAGGTCGCTGGCAACCCCTGGCGTTTTTCAGCAAACACCTGCGGCCACCCGGGCTCAAGTACAGTGCTTTCGACCGGGAACTGTTGGCGCTCTACCTGGCAATCCGGCATTTCAGGTACTTCCTAGAAGGTCGGCCCTTCACCGCGTTCACGGACCACAAACCGCTTACCTTTGTGTTTACGAAAGCGTCCGACCCCTGGTCGTCCCGCCAGCAACGCCACCTGTCCTACATCTCTGAATACACGACAGGTGTCCGGCACGTCTCGGGTAAGGACAATGTCGTGGCGGATGCGCTCTCTCGCCCTACCGTTCAGGCCCTTTCCCAAGGGGTAGACTTTGAGGCACTGGCAGAGGCGCAGCAGGCGGATGAGGAGATTCCAAGTTACAGAACCGCAGTCTCCGGTTTGCAGCTCCAGGACCTCCCCGTAGGCCCGGGTGAGAGGACCCTACTCTGTGACGTCGCCACTGGCCAGCCCCGTCCCGTCGTCCCGACAGCCTGGCGGCGCCGTGTTTTCGACTCCATTCATAACTTGGCGCATCCCTCCATCCGGACGACTGTGGATGGTTTCCAGCAGGTTCGTTTGGCACGGACTCCGCAAACAGGTCAGTGAATGGGCCAAAACATGCATGTACTGCCAGACGGCCAAGGTGCAGCGGCACACCAAAGCTCTGCCGCAGCAGTTCCATCCCGCCCACCGGCGTTTCGACCACATTCATGTGGATATCGTGGGCCCCCTGCCAGTGTCGCGTGGAGCGGCACCTCCTGACTATTGTGGACTGGTTCACAAGATGGCCAGAGGTGGTCCCGCTCACCGACACCACCTCCGAATCTTGCGCCCGAGCCCTGGATATCTCGCTTTGGTGTACCGGCCCACATTACCTCCGACAGAGGCGCCCAGTTCACCTCCAGCCTGTGGTCACCTATGGCCAGCCTTTTGGGGACACAGCTGCACCACACCACTGCCTACCACCCACAGTCGAACGGGCTAGTGGAGCGTTTCCACCGTCACCTGAAGTTGGCTCTCATGGCCCGCCTGCGAGGAGCTAACTAGGTGGACGAGCTTCCCTGGGTCCTACTCGGCATCCGCACAGTGCCCAAGGACGACCTGCATGCCTCATCGTCCGAGTTGGTATACGGCGCGCCCCTGGTCGTCCCTGGGGAGTTCCTACCAGCCCCACGGGGGCAAGAGGAAGACCCCGCAGCAGTCCTGGGCAGACTACGCGAGAAGCTCAGTAACCTGGCCCCCATACCCACTTCACAGCACAGGCAGAACCCGACCTGCGTACCCAAAGACCTGCAGAACAGTAAGTTTGTGTTTGTACGAAGGGGCGGGCATTGGCCACCGCTGCAGCGGCCATACGAGGGGCCGTTTATGGTGCTCCGGAACAACGGGTCCACGTTCGTGCTGGACGTTGGGGGGAAAGAGGAGGTTTTCACGGTGGACTGACTCAAACCGGCCCATGTGGACCTGGCGCAACCGGCCGAGTTTCTGGCACCTCAGCGCAGAGGCCGACCTCCCAAGAAGGTTCCGGCCCAGACTGTGGACATTGGGGGGTGTATCGCCGGTTCTGGGACGGGGGGGGTTATGTAGCGACCCATTTCCTGGCACATCCGAACCGGCTCATAATTAGCCAGCTTTCCGGCTAAGGGAGATAGCCTACGGGGGTTTGCGAGCACAGAGCTTTGGAGCCTCTGCGCCACGGGGGGCAGGTTGAGGGAGGCTTAAAAGTGAGGCTGAGGATTTCGAATAAAGTTTTTTCCTTCGACTGCAGTTACCGACTCCGTGTCGTAATTTTAGCGCTGCATGTAGCACACCGCTACAATAGTTTATTATATCTGAAATATCCTAAACTCTATATCCCACATTATACCAAAATTATTCTGCAAATTCTAATTATGAATCATTTTGTAATGATTTTCCTTGCACAAAAAGCTCAAAAGTAATGCATAGAAGAAATGATAACTACATAGCAATGTCCTTGCCAAAATAAATAGATACCTTAAAATGGTTAATCTCTAGTCACTGTTGTGGATTTATTGTCCAATATCCTATCACCTGAAGCCATTGAGGAAAAACCACTCTTCAGCAAGTTGCTATTGTTGCCTGTGACTTTTACTGACCCATCTATTCCCACACTTTCCTCGCTTGTGGGTAAATTATCTGGCCTCAGCCCAATACTTCACTCGACTAGTAACTTACAACATGAGAATTCACAACATAAAAAGCACCTTTGAAGCATGTTGGTATTCTTATGCTCCACACTATCACATTGTCCTATGATCTTTATGACAATTTCTTTCAATCAGATGAAAGGGATTGTTTCACTGCTTTTATTTATGCTACTGCCATAAGCTTTTAAACAGATTCCTGTTAAATAAAGTCTCTTTTTTTCTGTGCAGTTTGAAACTCTGACTTCATTGAAGTCACTACATAAACACATAGAAAGCAATCAGCTGCCATCAGAACTTGATGGAACTTTCCCCTACAGTCACAGTAGCTGGATTTGCTTTCGTATGGTGAGTGCCAGTTGAGTACATTTTTTGATACAAATTAAATGCTGAATGTAACCACCAAATTAAGATGTGTTTACAATGTACTTTGTAATTAAACAGACAAGACAAAGGAAAAAATATATGAACCATTTGGCACACCTTATGATTAGTGGTGTCTGTTCATTGTTGACAGTAGACATAGCTTCACCATGAAGTAAGAGAAGTGAAAATCAAAACTGTATTCAGTAATTTAGATTCAGTACTGTACTCAGATTCTACAAATGTAGGCAATTGAAGATAGAAAAATACCTTGCATGATAAGTCCTATCAAATTATGAAGATAGTGTGATTAAAGAAGTTTGACTGACTATTGTACAGTATCTGAGGGGTTGGATTCGATTCCTGCACATTCAGCAACTATGCGTTAACAAAAAAATACTATTGGTGCAAATGCTGAAATACCTTTTCTGTACAACGAAAGGACATGTTAGTAACACACAAAATGCTGGAGGAACTCAGTAGGTTGGGCAGCATCTTTGGAGAAAGAGTCAATGTTTCAAACTGAGACCATCACCAGGAATGGGGACTCATTGAGATCTTCCCCTTTCCTTACATGGTATTGATGAAAACGTTTTTTAAAATTGAACTAATTTGATATATCGGATGCAGGTTAGTGACAGACATCAAATATTTTTAACTGTTAACTACTTCTGTTCATGGTGTTTTGCTTGGTACAGTTAGATATCTCAAGTTGGTCTCTTAAAAAGCAAGAGGTAAAAAGAGGTAATAGATTATGCTTTCCTTTGTACTGGGAAGACTCATGTAGTCATCTTTACAAAGGCAAGCAGATTAGCATTCTAGTGATTTTATAAATGACTTGAATGAGGATGTAGAGGGATGGGTTAGTAAATTTAGTGATGACACGAAGGTTGAGCATGTTGTGGATAGTGTGAACGGCTGTCAGAAGTTACAGCTGGACATCGATAGGATGCAAAACTGGGCTGAGAAAGTGGCAGATGGAGTTCAACCCAGATAAGTGTGAGGTGGTTCATTTTGGTAGGTCAAATATGATGGCAGAATATAGTATTAATGGTAAGACTCTTGGCAGTGTGGAGGATCCGAGGGATCTTGAGGTTTGAATCCATAGGGCACTTACAGCTGCTGTGCAGGTTGGCTGTGAGGTTAAGAAGACATATGGTGTATTGGCCTTCATCAACTGTGGGGTTGAGTTCAAGAGCTGAGAGTTAATGTTACAGCTATATAGGACCCTGGTCAGACTCCACTTGGAGTATTGTGCTCAGTTCTGGTCACCTCATTACAGGAAAGATGTGGAAACTATAGAAATGGTGCAGAGGAGATTTACAAGGATGTTGCCTGGTTTGGGGTGCATGCCTTATGAAAATAGATTGAGTGAACTCGGCCTTTGCTCCTTGGCAACGGAGGATAAGAGGTGACATGATAGAGGTGTATAAGATGCTGAGAGGCATTGATTGTGTGGATAGTCAGAGGCTTTTTTCCCAGGGCTGAAATTGCTAACATGAGAGGGCAGTTTTAAGGTGCTTGGAAGTAGGTAGATAGGAGATGTTGGGTAAGTTTTTTACTCAGGGAGTGGTGAGTGTGTGGTGTTACGAATGAGGAGCAAATCTGATGGACAGAAGGGTCCAGAATCGCCAATGCCCACCCCCCCCACCTTTGAGAATTGCAAGATCGCTATTATTTTGGGTCTGAGACCCAGGAAATGAGAGAGATACACAGCATGTCAGTAATGAGGGAGACACTGGAACAGCAAGGGCAGTTGTTATAGACACTGCAGAATACACAAGGTTTGGAATGTCTCCTAACCAAAGCAGAACGGAACCACTGGTTACTGCTATTGTCTCTTGGAGAAGGAATTGTGTATTGAGTACTGTACTAGTCATTGAAACCCCTCAGTGGACAACCAGAGTGATCTGGTTGAGGGATTGCATCATCCCAACCTGATTGACATCTGAGACCCCGTGAGTGAGGATAAAAGAGGGGTCTGGGGAACACCCTTCAGATGCACCAGGAGAAACGCTAGAAATCCAATGACAGCGTTTTATAGCGAAAGCCGGTGAGAGCTCGTGTGCATCCTCCCTTGCCCGGGTGGCGGGCTCATCACAGAAGAACGGTTTAGCTAAAGGAGAGGTCATACTTGAACGGCCACAACAACGAGACACCGACGGATCAAAATCATAAAGGAAGGTTGGCAAAAACAATAGCGGTAACTGTTCCCATTCTTCTATCTATCTCTCTCTCTCTCTCTCTCTCTCCAACAATTGCAACACAGCGACAAACAAACAACGGCAGCCTGTGTGAACTGAAACGAACTTTATATTTCCATCGGACTATTCATTACCCCCTAGACAACGATAGAGCTTATTTCTTATTGATTATTATTATACCTGCACTTTTAGGTTTAGTATTGACGACATATATTATCTGTATATTTGCATTGATATTATTTTTGTGTATTTTTACTAATAAATACTGTTAAAATAGTATCATCAGACTTCAACGGACGCCTCTATCTTTGCTGATAAGTAACCCAGTTACGGGGTTCGTAACAGTGGAATGGCCAGACGGTGACAGTGATGGAGATGGATACAATGAGGTATCTTAAGAGACTCTTGGATAGGTACATAGAGTTTAGAAAAATAGAGGGCTAAGGGTAACCCTAGGTCATTTCTAAAGTAAATACATGTTCGGCACTGCATTGTGGGCCAAAGTGCCTGTTTTGTGCTGTAGGTTTTCTATGCTTCTATAATACAGAATGAATACTGGTGTAGATTTAATGATCAGTGGCAAATATTGTTATCTTGTCTCTTACTTCGCATGGCAGTTATCCTAATGGGAACTTATGGAAATAAGTGACAGGATTTTTTGTAATAAGGTACTGCATCACAAGGTTCTTGTCTCAAAGAACATCATGAAAACACTGCCAAAAGTGCATGGTGTCAATTCACACAGCTTCTACACATTGAAATATGTCAAAGTTAACAAACCATTGTATACGTAAAAGGAATTCTTGAAAAAAAATTAAGAATTTTGACATAGTGACCTTTGGACAGTTTTCTTTACTACCAACAATAATTTGAAACTCTTGGAGAAGTTCCAATCCACTAAATTAAACAGATAATAATGACGGTGTCCCAGACCGGACACAAAATCGTTAGATGAGATTGGCTTCCAGTTAGTGATTCAGAGCACACCCTACTGGTCAAATCTGAAATGCTGACAACCTCCCAGTTTCTATAACTGTAGTTATAACTATATGGTATAACTATAACAGATATTACCAGGATTTTTTAAAATCTTTTTAAGAGACTCTTGGATAGGTACATGGAACTTAGAAAAATAGAGGGCTATGGATAACCCTAGGTATTTTCTAAAGTACATGTTTGGCACTGCATTGTGGGCTGAAGGGCCTGTATTGTAATGTAAGCTTTCTATGTTCTATAAACATTGAGACATGTTGCTGATGCCTTACATGCTTACTTCAAAGAGACTGATAACACAAAGGTTGGGGGTGTTGTGGATAGTCTGAAGAGTTGTCAGAGATTACAGCAGGACATTGATAGGATGCAAAACTGGGCTGAGAAGTGGCAGATGGAGTTCAACCCAGATAAGTGTGAGGTAGTTCATTTTAGTAAGTCAAATATGATGGCAGAATATAGCATTAATGACAAGACTCTTGGCAGTGTAGAGGATCAGAGGGATTTTAGGGTACGAGTCCATAAGACATTCAAAGTTGCTTTGCAGATTGACTGGGATTAAAAAAGCATATGTTGCATTGGCCCTCATCAATCATGGGATCGAGTTTAATAGCCACGATATAAGCAGCTATATAGGACTCTGGTCAGATAGCACTTGGAAATCTGTGCTCAGTTCTGATCGCTTCAATACAAGAAGGATGTGGAAACCATAGAAAAGTTGCAGAGGAGATTTATAAGGATGTTGCTTGGATTGGAGAGCATGCCCTATGAGAATAGGTTGAGTGAACTTGGCCTTTTCTCCTTGGAGCAGCGGAGGATGAGAGGTGACCTGATAGAAGTATACGAGATGCTGATAGGCACTGATCATGTGGATTAGTCAGAGGCTTTTTCCCAGGGCTGAAGTGGCTGGCACGAGGGGGCATATTTTTAAGGTGCTTGGAAATAGATACATAGGTTGTCGGGTAAGTTTTTTTACGCTGAGAGTGGTGACTGTGTGGAATGGGCTGCGGGCAGTGGCAGTGGAGGTGGAAACGATAGGGTCTTTTAAGAGATTCCTGGATGGGTACATGGAGTTTAGAAAAATAGAAGGCTATGGGTAAGCCTAGCTAGTTCTAAGGCAAGGACATGTTTGGCACAGCTTTGTGGGCCAAAGGGGCCTGTATTATGCTGTAGGTTTTCTGTGTTTCTATGTAAATATTGTAGGATCAGTTCCCCAGCAGGAATTACTGGTGGAAAATGTGGTTGATTATCTTATAAACCGGAATGATATTAAAATAATTGTACAACTTCATTAGCCTTGCATTGTAAACTTCTAACTCAATGCAAACTAGGAATATAACTGAAAAGCTTTATAGGTACAATGCATAATGATAAACTATA
This sequence comes from Hypanus sabinus, assembly GCF_030144855.1. Classification (NCBI taxonomy): domain Eukaryota; kingdom Metazoa; phylum Chordata; class Chondrichthyes; order Myliobatiformes; family Dasyatidae; genus Hypanus; species Hypanus sabinus. Next base: position 25,852,214 of record NC_082722.1, read on the forward strand.
CATTTACCTTACTAAAATGAAGCTGTCAGAGTTCCAGGAGAATACTTCTCCTGTCAGGGTCACCTGATGTACAGTCTAGCATCACTTTATGGTATTAAATCAACCTTTGCTTAGAAGCTATCATGTATTTATGTGTTTTATGTTTTTTTATTATTGTGTTCTTTATCTTACTGTGTTTTTTTGTGCTGCATCGGATCTGAAGTAACAATTATTTTGTTCTTTACACTTGTGTATTGGAAATGATATTAAACAACCTTGAATCTGGAATCAGTAATCTATTTTGAAATACTTATTGCTCATTGTTACGAGCCAAGTAACTGGGTTACTTACCAGCAAAGATAGAGGCATCCGTTGGAGTATGATGATACTATTTTTAACGGTATTTATTAGTAAAAATACACAAAAATAATATCAATGCAAATATACAGATAATATACGTCATCAATACTAAACCTAAAAGTGTGGGTATAATAATAATCAATAAGAAATAAGCTCTATCGTTGTCTAGGGGATAATGAATTGTCCGATGGAAATTTAAAGTTCATTTCAGTTCATACAGACTGCAGCCGTTGTTTGTTTGTCGCTGTGTTGCAATTGTTGGAGAGAGAGAGAGAAATAGAAAAACTTGCAGGCTTTCCTGGTTACAATCTTGATCTGTATCCGTCCTTTAGCTAGACCGTTCAGTGGAGGACTCATCACCCAGGCAAGGATGGACACACACACAAGCCCCCCACTGGTCTTGTACATTTCTCCTGGTGTGAATGAGGGGTGTTTCCCAGACCCCTCTTTTATCCTCACTCACGGGGTCTCAGATGTCAATCAGGTGGGATGATGCAATCCCTCAACCAGACCACTCTGGTTGTCCCCTGAGGGGTTTCAATGACTAGTACAGTACTCAAAGCACAATTCTTTCTCCAAGAGACAATAGCAGTAATCAGTGGTTCCGTTCCGCATTTGTTAGGAGACATTCCAAACCTTGTGTATTCTGCGGTGTCTATAACAACTGCCTTTGCTGTTCCTGTGTCTCTCGTTACTGACATGCTGTGTATCTCTCTCATTTCCTGGGTCTCAGACCCGAAATAATAGTGATCTTGCGATCCTCAAAAGGGGGGGGGGGGCATTGGCGATTCTGGACCTTTCTGTCCATCAGATTTGCTTCTCATTAGTAACATCATTCACAAGAAGACTGATATTTGGTGAAGGGTAAAAGTCCTCCCCACCTAAGCCCACCTTTGCATCCTAAAATGTGCTGAACTGTAAAAGTTTCTCAATGACTTAAGAGTTTTTGTTGGTCATAATAAAAAGAAAGCTGATTTTGCATATGTTGGGTACTTTGTTCTGCAAAAGAAGCTAAGAAATTGGACTGAAAATCTGTGCTGATTGAGCTGTCAAATAATGATATTTATCAAGCTACAAGTTCCATGCTGAACAGAATGTGCTCCTGGCTTGACATAAAATTAAAATTATAGCCCTTTAATGCACCCATTGCTTCATTATGTGGGTACATTAAGCAGTGCAGGTATAGTTTTAATCAGCATCTTGCACTGGTGAAATCAGAATCTGAACATGGAGCTATTATGCGACAAATCACATTTTCATTATATTCCCATCCCTTGCTTTCTGACAGTGTACGTACAGTTAGGGTTCATACATGTGCTATAGTGGTGCTTTTCTTGTGGAAAAGCTGAAAACAAATATGGCTATAATTCTGGAAATGCCCTACTATGTCTTCCAAGAGACATTGTCAAATACCCAAGTATAACACGCACTGTACCTTTCTCCCAAAACTACCTTCCTTTTTCATTCATTAGTCTCTTCCTTCAAATGAATGAGCAAACAATTTGCTTACACAATACAGTATATTTTAAAGTTTACAAAGAGTTATTTCACTCATTAATACTGAAAAGCTAATATTAATAGCAAAATGAAATACTGATACATTTATCAAAAGTAGTACTTTGGCTAGAACTAGTTTGTGTATAATACAATCTTAACACAATCCATGGAAGACAAACTGGGCTGCTTTTCTATGTGGTTGCAGGGGATGAGGAACTGCTACATGCTTGTTCTTGCAGAAATGTGACTTCAGGACTACATCCCATGAACTGTCGTTCCTCAGGCCATGCCACTCATGTACCTGGGCTAATAGTATTTTGTGTCTTTATGTGATGTTTTTATATGTACTGTGTGTGACTGTGTTTTGCATCATTGGCCTGGAGGAATGCTATTTTGTTTAGCTGTATACATGCGTGTTGTTGAATGGCAATTGAACTTGATAAAACTGACAATTCTACTTTTTTAAATTTTCTGTATTTCACTCGGAAGATACTTAGAATGCACTGAGGTTGTATCTTTTAAATTCTCTTTATTAACTTTGTGTCCCTACAGAAACTGGAACAGCTTATGCAGGGATGTAAAGATGCACATAGTCTCATCCAAAGTAACATAGTTAACCTGAGATCAAGTAAACTGTCAGAAACTACAGAGGTAATTGTTAAGTTTTTATGTTCTAAAACATTTTAATAATTTTCACCTATAGCAACCTGTGAACTGTAACCAGAGTTTTGCAGATAGGTGTTTTACCTCCAATGGATAATGACATATTAATATTAATGGTATATTAATAAAGTCAGTTTAGTTTTCACTATTCAGCAGTTAAATGCTTTCATTTTATAAACTTTAATCAAATAAACTAAATAATAGTTTATTTGATTAAAATATTCATGTGCATTAAGCTTAAATGTTTTTATACATTCATTTTTGGTATCTAGAGATTACTGACAAGGACATTTATTGTCCAACTGTAGTTAGCTTTGAGAAGGTGATGATAAGCTATTTCCCTGGACTGCTGCAGTTTTTCTCAGGAATATATGCCACAGTGCTGTTAACTAGGCTGTGTCACAACTTAGATCAAACAACAGTGATGAAATAGTCTTACATTTTCAAGTCAGTATGCTTTGTGCTTGGAGGGGAAATTGACAGGGTGATATTCTCAGGCGTTCAGGAGCTTGTATTTTCTAGTGGTAGAGGTCACAAGTTCACAAGTTTGAAAGGTACTGTTAGTGTATCCCAGGCATGTGACAGCAATGCATGTGGCATAGGGATGAATATTTATGGTGATGGCTAGGATTTCTTGAGTGTTGTTAGAACAGCACACAACTGTCAGTAGACAACTATTAGTATTCCATTGAGCTCCTCACTTGTGCTATTTAGCTAGTGAAAAGTTTTGGGATATCAAGAGTTAATTGTTGTTGGTGCTGGAATATGTGCCCCCAGCACATTTTTAAGTTGTGTTAACTGTTAATGCAAAGAATAGATTTCACCGTATGCTTGATGTACGTGTGATAAATAAATGAATCTGAAACTATACATAGCCTCTATCTTGTTCTTGTATTTATGACTTATGGATGTTTCTGGTCAATGGTAACCTGTAGTATGTTGGTGGTGGGTGATATAGTGATGTTAATGTCAGGGAAAGATGTTATACTTTCTGTTCTTGGTGCTGGTCATTTCCTGACATTGTCATGACATTAATATATTTTGCCACATTATTATATAATACGATAACTATAATGATTGATTTTTTATATATATTCAGCCACAGAATTGTTTCACACTTACAATATAGTGGTTATGTTCTTTTGATGTGACTCCCGATCTTGGGTCTAAAGCCCAGACCTTTCCACTAGCTGTTCAATTTCAACCATTTTTGGAGAAGGGGTGGGACTCTCTGTGTATATTTTAAGTATGTTATACTTTGTTTAGTGTAAAAACTAAGTGACATGGGAATCCTTTTCCAAGAGGTTTTCACAGTTTCATCCCAGGACTAAACTCTCAAAATGCATTATTACTTTTGTACCAATATAGTTAAAACATGAAGATTCCTTGTTCCTCAAAAAACTTAGTTTTACTGCTTTGAAAATTGAAAGCCTTTTACTGTAAGCCTAATAATAATATTGACAACTAACTCTTCAAAAGACATGTGTTTTACCAAAAATGATTATTGATTTGATTATATTAACATTGTTGAGTGTTAGGTAAATGATTTATTTTGTAACTTATGCATATAATTTAAATTTGTTTACAGGAGGCTAGAGTTCTTTTGCAGCAATATAAGCAAGTTATGAACAATGTACTGGAGGATAGGAGTTTGGTTAAATTGCAGCTTGAAGGAGGAGTAATCCTTGCCAGACTAAGAAAAGAGGAGTCGTATATCCCTGGAGCAGGAATGTTCAGGTAACTTTAAATATTTTTCTTGCAAAGCAAAGAGCATGAATTTTGGTATCCACAGTCTAGTTACTACTTCTGCAGATACCATGGAGGAAAAAAAATTACAGGCCTCCTTAAATCAAAATAAATGAGGAATAAGAACTTATACTACTGATTGAAGCCAGCAAAGGTGCATGTGATGTGACTGACTAAATAGAGGTACAAGGAAGTTGACTAGGAAATATAAAAGTCTTTATTCACATAGGGAACTTTCAGGAGAGAGAATGAGGACATGTTCAAGAGAATCCAACTCTCACTCTCTGAGCCAATGTTCTATATTTTAATAAACAATTAACTACAGTTTCAGTTGTTATATTTACCTACTTAATTTTAACATTTTGGATATAGGCAGTAATTTTCAAAATGATATATTTACAATGGCAATGCATCCCAATGAGTGGAACCCCTTTGAATATTCACTACTGAAGTTTGTTCCGAAGGACCCAGAGTAGAAACTGCAGGCATATAAAATATAAACACAAGATTCTACAGCTGCTAGAAATCCAGAGGAACACATAAGTAATACTGGATAAATGCAGGCAAGTCCCACAGCATCTATGTAAAGGTATGAATAGTCAAGTTTTCAGGCAGAGACCTCAGGGAAAAGAAGCTAGAGTAAGAAAGTTGGGAAAAGTAGTACAAGCTCAAAGGTGATAGGTGAAGCTTGGTTTGGGGGGGGGGGTATGATAGGTGGTTGAGGGAGGGGCAATGAAGTGAGAAGCTGGGAGGTGATTCGTGGTAAAGGTAAAGAACTGAGGAAGGAGGAGTCTGAAAAGAGAGAAGAATAGACTGAGAGAAAGGGAAGGAGGAAGGGTGTGGGGAGGGGGCTGTTAGTGATAGGCAGGGCAGAGAAGAGAAGAGGTAAGTAGGGAGCTGAGTGGGCAATGGAAGAAGAGAGGAGGAGGGGGGAAATTATCAGAGGTTAGAGGTTACCAGGCCAGTCTGAAAAAATCGCTGAGCATCTACCATCAATGGATCACTTGCAATACCAGAGGAAACAACACACTGGACCATTGCTCCACCACCATCAAGAATGCTTACCGTGCTATTCTACGCCCTCACTTCGGGAAATCTGATCACCTAGCTGTACTTGTACTCCCTGAGTATAGGCAGAGACTGAAGACTGCAACACCCGCAGTGAGGACCAAGAAGGTATGGACAGGGAAGCACAGGAGTGCCTATAGGACTGCTTTGAATTGGTGGACTGAACTGTATTCAGGGACTCATCTTCGAACCTGGATGAGTATGCTGCTTTTGTTACCGACTTCATTAAAACCTGTGTGGATGAGTGTGTGCCCACAAAGACTTACTGTACATTCCCAAACCAAAAGTGGTGGATGAATCAGTAGGTATGTCGTCCACTGATGGCTAGATCTGTGGCATTTAAGTCTGGCAACCCAGGACTGTACCAGAAAACCAGGTATGATTTGCAAAGTGCTGTTTCAAGGGCGAAGAGACAATTTCGAACAAGGTTGGAGCAGCATCAGATACATGACTACTCTGGCAGGGTCTGCAAGACATTATTCCCTACAAAGCAAAACCCAGTAGCATGAATGACAGCAATACTTCACTACCATATGAACTCAATGCCTTCTATACATGCTTTGAAAGGGACAACACAACTACAGCTGTGAAGATCCCTGCTGCACCTGATGACCCTGTGATCTCTGTCTCAGAGGCCAATGTTAGGCTGTCTTTAAAGAGAGTGAACCCTCTCAAGACAGAAGGACCCAATCGAGTACCTGGTAAGGCTCTGAAAACCTGTGCCAACCAACTAGTGGGTGTATTCAAGGACATTTTCAATCTCTCACTGCTGTGGGCAGAAGTTCTCACTTGCTTCAAAAAGGCAACAATTATACCAGTGTCTAAGAAGAATATTGTGGGCTGCCTTAATGGCTATTATCCAGTAGCACTCACATTGACAGTGATGAAATGCTTTGAGAGGTTGGTCATGACTAGACTGATCTGCTGCCTCAACAAGGACCTTGATCCATTGCAATTTTCCTATCGCCACAATAGGTCAATGGCAGACGCAATCTCAATGACTCTCCACACAGCTTTAGACCACCTGGACAACACAAACACCTATATCAGAATACTGTTTATCAGCATTCAATACCATCATTCCAACAATCCTGATTAAGACATTGCAGAACCTGGGCCTCTGTACCTCCCTCTGAAATTGGATCCTCGACTTCCTAACCAGAAGGCCACAGTATGTGCAGATTGGTGATAACATATCCTCCTTGCTGATGATCTACACTGGTCCACCTCAGGGGGGTGTTCTTAGCCCACTGCTCTACTCTCTGTATACTTATGACAGCGTGGCTAGGTATAGCTCAGATACCATCTATAAATTTGCTGACGATACAACCGTTGTTGGTAGAATTTCAGGTGCTGATGAGAGGGCACACAGGAGTGAGATATGCCAGCTAGTGGAGTAGTGCTGCAGCAACAACCTGGCACTCAATGTCAATAAGATGAAAGAGCTGAATGTTGACTTCAGGATGAGTAAGACAAAGGAACACATACCAATCCTCACAGAGGAATCAGAAGTGGAGAGAGTGAGCAGCTTCAAGTTCCTGAGTGTCAAGATCTCTGAGGAGCTAACTTGGTCCCAACGTATCAATGTGGTTATAAAGAAGGCAAGACAGCAGCTATACCTTATTAGGAGTTTGAAGAGATTTGGCATGTCAACAAATCCACTCAAAAACTTCTATAGTTGTACAGTGGAAAGAGCATTCTAACAGGCTGCATCACTGTCTGGTATGGTGGGTGGTGGGGGGGTGCTACTGCACAGGACCGAAAGAAGCTGCAGAAGGTTGCAAATCTAGTCAGCTCCATCTTGGTACTAGCCTACAAAGTACCCAGGACATCTTTAGGGAGTGGTGTCTCAGAAAAACAGTGTCCATTATTATGGACCTCCACACGCCATGCCCTTTTCTCACAGTTACCATCAGGTAGGAGGTACAGAAGCTTGAAGGCACACACTCAGCAATTCAGGAACAGCTTCTTCCCCTCTGCCATCTGATTCCTAAATAGACATTGAATCTTTGGACACTATGTCACTTTTTCTTGATATACATTTTCTCTGTTTTTGCACAATTTTTTGTAATCTATTCAACATACGTAATTGATTTACTGGTTTATTTATTATTTCTTTTATTTTATTTTCTCTCTCTGCTAGATTATGTATTGCTTTGAACTGCTGCTACTAAGTTAACAAATTTCACATCACATGCTGGAGATTCTGATTTCTTAAATCGATATTCATGCCATCATTTGGAATATGAGGTGTTGTTCCTTCAACCTGAAAAGTAAAAGTGTCTTTTACTTTTGTTACGTATCCCGTAACTGGATAACTTACCAGCAAAGATAGAGAGGTCCGTTGAAGTCTGATGTCACTATTTTCAAACGTTTTTATTTATAAAGGGGCACAAAAGTAAGGTTAATACAAACATTCAGATAATGCACATCATCAATACTCAATCTAAAGCGCGGGTATAGTAATAATCATCATTCAGTCTTCAGTATCACTGGGGACAATGGCTAGGATTTTAACAGAAGGTGAAGGTTCCTGTGCACTAAGTCTCTTCCTGAAGTGGCAGGTGAGAACTGGATTGATTCATATTGTAAAGGGAGTTTCTTCTTTTTCTTTGTTACTGCGTATGTAAATCAAAATAGCTTCTTTGTTTTGATAGGGGTAGGAATGCTTCTTTGTATGCTAAGTGCTTTCTCTCGCAGTTGTTTAGCTTTAGACTTGCTGATATTGGGATTGTGTTCATTTGTTAACCAATGGGGGAATGTTATTTTATCTTGTGGGGCTGGGAGCTTGGGGATTTTTGCGGTCTTTTGAGGAGTCGGGAAGAAGCCACTGAAGAAGGTGGACGCGCGCTGCACTGCTCAGTCGACCACCAGGGTGGTCCCAGGTGCAAGGACATGGAGGTCGAAGGAAAGTGACGAGTGGTCGAATGGTTTGATGGTTGAGCTCCAACGATGTGCACTAAACTGACTGAACTTTTTTTTGAATCCTTGCGGGCTGATTGATTGATTGATCGAATTAATTAATTAATCATTTTTAGAAAATTACGAAGAATAAATGTGATGATAAAATAGTGAGGAGAAAAATAATATTAACCCTCGCCCCTCCCCTTAACCCTCCCCCCCTTAACCCTTATCTAAAGAAAGAAAAAAAGAAGAGAAAGATTGCCTGGATGTCGGAGGATCCCCATATGCTCCATGGAGTTCAAAATAATTTTAGTATTTATTTTTACTTTCCACTATAATTTTATCTTCAAAGGACCTATGTATTTAATCCTATCTTTTGTAAGTATGGGAACCAAATTTTCAAAAATATATCATATTCATTTCTTAGGTTGTATGTAATTTTTTCAAGTGGAATACAACTATGTATTTCATTTTTCCAACAATCCATAGTTAAATATAAATCAGATTTCCAAGTAACTGCAATAACTTTTTTGGCTAATGCCAATGCAATTTTTAAATAAAAATTTCTGATACTTATTCAAGTTAAGTTTTGGTATTGTCCCTTCAATGTCTCCTAATAAAAATAATACTGGACTATGTGGGAGTTGTACTCCAGTAATTTGTTCCAATAAAAGTCTTAGATTTATCCAAAATGGTTGAATTTTAAAACAAGACCAAGTAGAATGTAAAAAAGTACCAATTTCTTGATTACATCAAAAACATTGGTCAGACATATTTGAATTTAATCTATTTGTTTTCTGTGGTGTTATATATAATTGATGTAAAAAATTATATTGTATTAATCTAAGTCGAACATTTATTGTATTTCTCATACTATCAGAACATAATCTTGACCAGTTTTTTCTATCTATTTTAACATTCAAATCGGATTCCCATTTTTGTCTTGATTTATGAATTCCTGATTTGTCTGTTTTTGAATCAAATTATACATACAAGATGTAATTTTTAAAATTTTTCCTTTTTGAATTAATATTTCTATTTCACTAGGTTTTGGCATCAACATCGTTTATCCCAGCTTTTCTCGTAAATAAGCCTTTAATTGAAAATAACAGAAAAGAGTGTTATTTGATATTTTATATTTATTTTTTAATTGATCAAACGACATCAATATACCTCCTTCAAAACAATCATCTATATATCTAATCCCCTTTTGGAACCAATTATATAAAAGTTTATTATCCATTGTAAAAGGAATAAGCCTATTTTGAATTAAAGTTTTTTTTTGCTAATAAAGATTTCTTTATCTCATTGTCCATATTTACCTTATTCCATAAATCAATCAAATGTTGTAATATAGGAGATTCTTTTTTTTTCCCGTATCCATTTGGATTTCTATTTATATATAAAATCTTCTGGTATGTTTTCTCTATCTTATATAATGCTATTCTAATCCATGCCGGTTTTTCTTAATCAAAAAAAAGACGCAATAAATCTAAGTTGATTTACTTTATAATAATTCTTAAAATTTGGAAGTTGTAGCCCTCCTAAATCAAATTTACATGTCAATTTTTCCAATGATATTCTTGACATCTTTCCTTTCCAAAGAAATTTCCTTACATATTTATTCAGTTCTTGAAAAAACTTCTGAGGTAATTGTATTGGTAAAGTTTGGAATAAAAATTGCAATCTAGGAAATCTATTCATTTTTACAGCATTAACTCTACCTATTAATGTTATTGATAACATCATCCATTTATCAAGATCCTCTTTTATTTTTTTTAATAATGGCAAATAATTTTGTTTATATAATTTTTTTACATTATTATCAACTCAAATACCTAAATATTTTATCCCATTTATTGACCATTGAAATTGAGTTACTAATCAACATTGATTACAATTTCCTTTGGTAAGGGGTAAAATTTCACTTTTATCCCAATTTACTTTATACCCTGATTCTTTCCCATATTCTTCAAATCTAAAAGATAATCTTTGCAAAGATTGCAGTGGGTTTGTTAAATAAATCAAAACATCATCAGCAAATAAATTAATCTTATATTCCTCTTGATTAACTCTAAAGCCCCCAATGTCTGAATCTGTTCTAATTAATTCAGCTAATGGTTCTATTGCCAATACAAATAAAGCAGGTGATAATGGGCAGCCTTGTCTAGTTGACCTCGTTAAGCAAAATGGTGTTGAAATCTGACCATTTGTAACTACTTTAGCTTGAAGATTAGTATTAAAATTTTAATCCATAGTATGAAAGATTTTCCTAACTCATATTTTTCCAATACTTTAAATAAAAAATCCCATTCCCATCTATCAAATGCTTTTTCTGCATCCAAAGCAACTGCCACACTCATTTCCTCTCTTTTTTGTGCCAAATGAATTGTACTAAGTAACCAGGTTATATTATCCACTGATTGTTTTTAATAAAACCTGTTTGATCCATATGTATTAATTTTGGTAAATATTTAGATATTCTATTATATTAAATTTTTGCTATTATTTTATCTGTATTCAACAAAGAAATAGGCCTATATGATGTTGGTTTTAAAGGATCTCTATCTTTTTTTGGCAATACAGTTATGATTGCTGTTAAAAAAGATTGTGGGAGTTCATGCATTCTTTCCACTTGGTATATTAATTCCATAAAAGGAGGAATTAATAAATCTTTAAATTTTTTATAAAATTCAGGAGGAAAACCATCTTCTCCTGGGGATTTATTACTCTGAAGTGATCCTAAAGCTTCTTCAACCTCTTTTAATGTAAAGGGCATATCTAATCCTTTCTGTTCTTCCAAATTTAATTTTGGAAGGGTTATTTGTGATAAAAATTTATCTATCTCAGCAATCTTATTTTGTGATTCTGATTGATATAGTTCAGTATAAATTTTTTTTAAAGTTTCATTAATTTCTAAAGGTTTATAAGTAATCTTATTTACACTTGTTCTAATTGCATTTATTGTTTTAGAAGCCTGTTCTGTTTTCAACTGCCAAGCAAGAATTTTATGTGATCTTTCGCCTAATTCATAATATTTCTGTTTAGTTCTCATAATTACTTTTTCTGTACGATATATCTGGAGTGTATTATATTGTAGTTTTTTATTGACAAGTTGTCTTCATTTTTCTTCTGTCATATATCTTTGAGATTCTTTTTCTAACTTTATGATATCTTTTTCCAATTGATCTATTTCTGCCATGTATTCCTTCTTAATTTAGATGTGTAACTTATAATCTGACCCCTTAAATATGCTTTCATCGCTTCCCATAATACAATTTTATGCTCAACTGAATGTAAATTTGTATCCAAAAAAATTGAATCTATGTTTTTTCATAAAATCACAAAAATCTTGACGTTTTAATAAAATTGAATTAAATCTCCATCTATAAATCGATTCCTCCTTATCCATCATTATCATTGTCATTATCAAGGGGGAATGATCTGACAGTATTCTTGCTTTATATTCCACACTTTTCACTCTATCTTGAATATTTTTTGATAATAAAAAAAATCAATTCTTGAGTAAGTTTTATGTCTATTTGAATAAAATGAATAATCTCTTTCTCTTGGATTAATTTTTCTCCATATATCAATCAGGTTTAAATCTTTCATTAATGATAAAGTTAGTTTTATTACTTTTGAGTTTGTAGCAACTTTAGTTGACCTATCCAAAACTGGATCTAAACAAAAATTAAAATCTCCACCTATTAATATTTTATCATGTGCATCAGCCAAGTTCAAAAAAACTTCTTGTATGAATTTTGCATCATTTTCATTTGGTGCATAAATGTTCATAAAAGTCCATAATTTTGAAAAAAATTTGACAATGTATAATCACATATCTCCCCACAGAATCAATTACTACATTTTGTATTTTAATTGATAAAGATTTATTAACCAAAATTGCAACTCCTCTCAATTTTGAATTAAATGAAGCTGCAATGACATTTCCAACCCAATCCCTCTTTAATTTCTTATGTTCTGTTTCTGTTAAATGTGTTTCTTGTAAAAAAGCTATATCTCCTTTCATTTCATTAATGTATGTTAAAACTCTTTTTCTTTTCACAGGTCCATTAATTCCATTAACATTAAAACTTTAAAAATTAAGTAAATTGATCATTCATAATACCTTGGGAACTCTTTAAAATTCTCCATGTTGCTATGAGTTTCTCCCCAACCATCCAGGCAAAAAAGAAGAAAAATAGATGAAAGATAACTAATATATAAGAAAAAAACCCCAAAGTACCCCCCCACTAATGTTGCGAATAAAAAGAACACAACATTACCCCCCCCATTTTACGGGTCATGGCAATCGCCATGATTGTACACGTGAATCTCGTAGCCATCGATCAGGAGCTCCTCCAGCTCCCCCACAAAAAAAGAAAGGAAATATATTAGTGAAGAAAGAAAAGAAAATAATTAATGTCTCTACTCCCAATTAATACTCCTCAACTTTTTTTTTATAAATGTCCATCAAGTCCAGCCTTGCTTCAATCTTCATCATTAGTCCATTTCATTTCTATAATTCTTTACTTCTCTTCGTGGACATCAGGTAATTCTTGTACAAATTTCTCCGCTTTCTGGTAGTCAACGAAAAATCTTCTTTCTTTGTTATCCAGGAAAATTATCAATTTTGCTGGGTAGCTCAATAAAAATTTATAGCCCTTTTCCCATAAAGATTTTTTCACTGGATTAAATTCCTTCTGCCTCTTCAGAAGATCGTAACTTATGTCTGGATAAAAAAAAAAACTCTTTTCCCTTTTATTATCAATGGCCCATTTCTCTTTTTAGCACCTTGAGTAGCTGCCTTGAAGATCATTTCTTTATCTTGGTACCTTAAGCATTTTATCAAAATTGATCTTGGATTTTGATCTTGCTGAGGTCTTGGTCTTAAAGCTCAGTGTGCTCTTTCAATTTCAATTACTTGGCTTCCTTCTTTTTGGAATCCATTCTTGAAAGAATTTTATTGGATTTTCTCCCTCTATACCTTCCATAAGACCAACAATTTTGATATTATTTCGTCTACTAGAGTTTTCAAGCGCATCTATTTTTTCCAACATCCGTTTTTTTTCTATTGTCCAGGCAAGATTATTGTCTTCTATCTTATCTATTCTTTCAGTGTTTTCTTCCACTTTTACTTCCATCTCTTTAACTTTATTATCCATCTTCTTTTGTTTTTCCACCACATTACTGAGTGTATTCTGCATCCTTCTTATAGCTTTTAATTCATTCATAATATACATCAGGATATCTTTTATGTCTCCTTTAATCTCCTCCTTCTTTTCTTTTTCTTCCTCTGAATTTCCCAAAGAGTCTGATTCCACTTCTGATTCACTTCCAGTTTCACTTCCAGCCTTAGTTGGGATTTGTAGTTTTGTTAATATCGGTTCATGCATACTTGTTTCTTCGTGCATGCTTTGTTCTTGCCGTTTCTTCTTAGAGACCGCTGACATTGCTGCAACTTCCCATCCCGCATCATCAGAAGTTGCATGCACTTCGCCAGGAGGAGATCCAACTCGAGTCTGAGGCTTCACCGAGACGGTTAGGCCTTTTTTCCCGCCGATTTGCGCAGTCTTCAAAGTAGTAGCTTTCTTCTGTTTCGGTTTAGGAGCCATACCAAAAGATAATCCTGAGTTACTTATAAATAGCTTCTAGTAGATATTTATTAACTCTTCTTCATTTAAGCCCTATTTCATTACTTTTTACAAGCGAGCCGGATTCCCAACGTCTCGATCCTACGTCATCACGTGACACCCCCCCGAACTTTGATAAGTTGGCGCCTTTTACTTTATTTTCTTTTCCTTCATATATACTGTATCGCATAGTACTCTTTTGGTTTTGGTTTTGGTAAAATCTTTAAAATGTATTCCATAATGGTATTTGGTGTGAGTTTGATATTGTGTGTGTGCGCGGCATAAACTTGATTCTCACAGCACCTGCGTGTACAGGAGATGGGGTTGGTGAGTGGCTGGATCTCCTTTTCCCCCAGACGTATACCAGCCTGTTGGGTAAGTGTTACAACATGATTTTGATTAAAATACAGCACAGATATGTGGTTTAATAAAGTAACAGGAAGCTTCTCCAATAGTTGATTCGTTTTAGTAGCACTGCCTGTTAATCTCTATTGCTGTAGGTACTGTGGGATAATTGGAAAAGAAGTTGGGAAGACAGCTGCACACTTTGTCACTGGTGTTGTGAATTGTTGGGTTTGTTGAATAATATGCACTATGCCTCACATGTTCAAAATGATATATTAACCTAATTTTTTTTCCTTCTGATTAACTAGTGACATTGATAAGGCAATTGTTACAAGTGGTGAAGCTGTGACAGGTTTTTTTTATAACTAATAAGCTCTCGCTCATTCAAACTTACTTGAATATTACACCATACCCCCACCATAATAACTAGCAAGTAATCAGCAGTGTCTTAACAGTTGAGTTGCTGTGAATAGTTTACTTGCATTTCATTCGATTGTTGCTCTTGAACCTGCCCAGTACAGTGTGATGCTCAATCCATCACTTTCATCATCTGGCAGTTGTTCAGTGGAGTCTTTAACCACTTTGCTGTTTCAGAAAGTATATTTGAAGAAGATAAGGATAGATCCAGGCAGAAAAGTAGGCAGCAAAGATATATGTATAAAAGTTAGTTATATCAGCTAACTCTTAGTATAAGTGGTTTACGCTTCTCCCAATTTCACAACTGCACACATCTTTATCTTGAATAAATGTTAAATTCTTGGACTGAGTGGCCAGTTTGACTGTAGAACTTAATTTGCTGTTTGAGCAGATTGAACTACACTCTGATTTTGGAATATTCGTAGTGGGCAATGGGTAGGGAGCAAGTTCAACACCTATGTCAACCTCTGCACAGCTCCTGCATTCACCTGCCAGATGTGGCTCAATGATTTGACTTCGTTAGTCCTGATGAAGGGTCTCGGCCTGAAATGTCAACAGTGCTTCTCCTTATAGATGCTGCCTGGCCTGCTGTGTTCCACCAGCATTTTGTGTGTGTTGTTTGAATTTCCGGCATCTGCAGATTTCCTCGTGTGAGGTCAAAATCAGCAAGGTTTCCTTGCCTAATAAATATGTTTGAATTCTTTAAGGATATAACAAGCAGAATAGGAAAAGTAGAGTCAGCAGATGTGTGTTTGGATTTTCAGGCCTTTGACAAGGTGCTACACATGAGGCTGCATAACAAGATAAGAGCCCATGTTATTACAGGATAGGTATTAGTATGGATAGAAGATTGGTTGACTGGTAAGAGGGGAAGATTGGGAATGAAGGGAACCTTTTTTGGTTGGTGCCAATGACTAATGGTGTTCTACAGGGATCTGTGTTGGAACTGCTTCTTTTTATGTTATACGTCAATGACTCAGATGACGGCTTTATTGCAAAGTTTTCTGACGATATGAAGATTCGTGTAGGAGCAGGTAGTTTTGAGGAAGTAGAGATGCTACAGAACGACCTATACAGGTTAGGAAAATGAATAAAGAAATGGCAGATGAAATACAGTGTCAGGAAGTGTATGGTCATGCACTGTGGTAGAAGAAATAAAAGAGTGGCCTGTTTTCTAAGTGGAAAGAAAATTCAGAAATCTGAGATGCAAAGGGACTTGAGAGCCCTTATTGAGGATTCCCTAAAGGTAGCTTGCAGGTTGAGTCGGTGGTAAGAAAGGCAAATGCAGTATTAGCCTTCATTTCAAGAGAACTAGAATATAATATTAAGGATGTAATACTGAGGTTTTATATGGCATTGGTCCAATTGCATTGTGAGCAGTTTTGAACCCCTTATCTAAAATAGGATGTGTTGGCATCACAGAGGGTTCAGAAGAGGATCATGAGAATCTTCTGGGAATAAAAGAGTTAATATATGATGGCCTGGGCCTGTACTTATTGGAGTTTAGAAAAGTGAGGGGGAAATCTCATTGAAACTTATCGAATAGATTGGATGTGGAGAGAATGTTGCCAACAGTGGGAGAGTCTAAGACCTGAGAGCACAGCTTCAGAAGGATGACCATTTTGAACAGAGATGGGGACAATCAACTTGATGTTACTATTCAAATGAAGTCAAGAACATGACTTTTAACTGGTTTCTTTATTTTTTGGCATGCCTGATAGTGGCGTAAGAAGTTGAATGATTCTCCTGTCACATATAAATACAAAATCAACAGCTTGGGTGTATTGCATTCACTTTTGTGCTTCTAATAAAGAAGTCCAGTGGGAAATTTCATAAACATAAGCAATTCTCTACCACCACCCTCCTCTGTCTGACAAAACTGGTCCTCACACTTAGCAATTTCCTTTTCGTTTTCCCACTTTCTCCAAACCGAAGCGTAGCCAAGGGCAGCCACATTGGCCTCAGCTTAGCATGCCTTTTTGGATTTACTTGTAACACCCCCCAACTCTCTCTGTGCACTATATTATGATTCTGATCACATCCATGATATCTTGAAGTTGGAAGGACATACTGGTACCAACAACATAGGTAGGAAAAGGGAAGAGGTCCTGAAAACAGACTACAGGGAGTTAGGAAGTAAGTTAAGTAGTAGGACTTCAAAGGTAGTAATCCTGTGCCATGTGACAGTGAGTATAGTAACAGAATGAAGCGGAGGATAAATGCGTAGCTGAGGGATTGGAGCAGGGGGCAGAGATTCAGATTTCTGGATCATTGAAACCTCTTCTGGGGCAGGTGTGACCTGTACAAAAAGGATGGGTTGCACTTGAATTTGAGGGGTACCAATATCCTGTCGGGGAGGTTTGCAAAGGCTATTGGGGAGAGTTTAAAGAATTGCTGGGGGGTGGGAACCAGACTGCAGTGACGGAGGAAAGGGAGGTTGGGTCACAAATAGAGGAAGCTTTGAGACAGGGAGGATAAGCAGGTGAAAGAGAAGGGACACACTCAGACCGATAGTTTGAGATGTGTCTATTTTAATGCAAGGAGTATTATGAATAAAGCGGATGAGCTTAGAGCGTGGATCAGCACTTGGAGCTATAATGTTGTGGTCATTACAGAGACTTGGATAGTGCTGGGGCAAGAATGGCTACTTCAAGTTTCAGGCTTTAGATGTTTCAGAAAAGACAGGGAGGGAGGCAAAAGAGAGGGGGGTGTGGCACTGTTGATCAGAGATAGTGTCACGGCTGTAGAAAAGGAGGAAGTCATGGAGGGATTGTCTACGGAGTCTCTGTGGGTGGAAGTTAGGAATAGGAAGGGGTCAATAACTTGACTGGGTGTTTTTTATAGACCACCCAATAGTAACAGGGATATCCAGGAACAGATAGTGAGACAGATTCTGGAAAGGAGTAATAATAACAGGGCTATTGTGGTTGGAGATTTTAATTTCCCAAACATTGATTGGCATCTCCCTAGAGTGAGGGTTTAGATGGGGTGTAGTTTGTTAGGTGTGTTCAGGAAGGTTTCTTGACACAATATGTAGATAAAGCCTACAAGAGGAGAGGATGTATTTGATTTGGTATTGGGAAATGAACCTGGTCAGGTGTGAGGTCTCAGTGGGAGAGCATTTTGGGGATAGTGATCACAATTGTATCTCCTTTACCCAAGCATTGGAGAGGGATAGGAACAGACAAGTTAGGAAAATGCTTAATTGGAGTAAGGGGAAATATGAGGCTATCAGGCAGGAACTTGGAAGCATAAATTGGAAACAGATGTTCTCAGGGAAACATACAGAAGAAATGTGGCAAATGTTCAGGGGATGTTTGCGTGGGGTTCTGCATAGACATGTTCCAACAAGACAGGGAAAGGATGATAAAGTACAGGAACTGTGGTGTACAAATACTGTTGTAAATTTAGTCAAGAAGAAAAGATCTTAGGAATGTTAGGAGCGCCAGAAAGAACCATAAGAAGGCCTTGGTGGACAGGATTAAGGAAAATGCCAAGGCATTCTACAAGTATGTGAAGAGCAAGAGGATAAGATGTGAGAGAATAGGACAAATCAAATGTGACAGTGGAAAAGCATGTATGGAACCGGAGGAGATGGCAGAGGTACTTAATGAATACTTTGCTTCAGAATTCACTACAGAAAAGGATCTTGGCAATTGTAGGGATGACTTGCAGCGGACTGATAAGCTTGAGCATGTAGATTTTAAGGAAGCGGATGTGCTGGAGCTTCTGGAAAGCATCAAGTTGGATGAGTCACTGGCACCGGACGGGATTACCCCAGGCTACTATGGGAAGCGAGGGAGGAGATTGCTGAGCCTCTGGCAATGATCTTTGCATCATCAATGAGGACGGCAGAGGTTCCAGAGGATTGGAGGGTTGTGGACATTGTTCCCTTATTCAAGAAAGGGAGTAGGGATGGACTAGGAAGTTATAGATCAGTGAGTCTTACTCGAGTGATTTTGGTAAGTTGATGGAAAAGATCCTAAGAGGCTGGAATTATGAACATTTGCAGCAGCATAATATGATGAGGAATAGCCAGCATGGCTTTGTTAAAGGCAGGTCGTGGCTTACGAGCCTGATGGAATTTTTTCAGGATATGACTAAACACATTGATGAGGGTAGAACCGTATATGGATTTTAGCAACGCATTTGATAAGGTATCCCTTGCAAGGCTTATTGAGAAAGTAAGGAGG
This sequence comes from Hypanus sabinus, assembly GCF_030144855.1. Classification (NCBI taxonomy): domain Eukaryota; kingdom Metazoa; phylum Chordata; class Chondrichthyes; order Myliobatiformes; family Dasyatidae; genus Hypanus; species Hypanus sabinus. The sequence goes on from NC_082722.1 coordinate 25,871,022, forward strand.
CATGGGGACATTGCTTTGTGGATCTTGAACTGGCTTGCCCACAGATGGCAAAGAGTGGTTGTAGAGGTGTCATATTCTATATGGAGGTTGGTGACTAGTGGTGTGCCTCAGCACTCTGTTGTGGGACCCCTACACTTTGTGATTTTTATAAATGACCTGGATGAGGAAGTGGAGGAATGGGTTCGTAAATTCTCTGATGACACAAAGGTTGAGGTGTTGTGGATGGTGTAGAGGGCTGACAGAGGTTACAGTGGGACATTGATAGAATGCAAAACTGGGCTGAGAAGTGACAGATGGCGTTCAACCCAGATAAGTGTGAGGTGATGTATTTTGGTAGGTCTAATATGATGGCAGAATATAGCATAATAGACAATAGGTGCAGAAGTAGACCATTCGGCCCCTCGAGTCTGCACCGCCATTCTGAGATCATGGCTGATCATTCACTATCAATACCCAGTCCCTGTCTTGTCCCCATATCCCTTGATTCCCCTATCCATCAGATATCTATCTAGCTCCTTCTTGAAAGCATCCAGAGA